>NC_089584.1:31378240-31678240 GCF_019320115.1 Miscanthus floridulus | reverse complement strand
GATAATGATAGAGGCTACGCTCGACGCCAGGAAGAAAACATGTTGGACTCTACAAAAAAGGGAAAGATTAGAGTCCAAGTTATCTTAAATTAGGAATGTTTTCATTTTATGCCAAAGTTTGTAATAAATCGTGCTCGAGTAGGATTCATGTTTAGGCTCCGGGTATAAATACCAAACCCCAGCTATTGTAAAGAAGCAATCAATCAATCAAATACAAGTCAATTACTTTTTTTGGCTCCGGCCACCCCTTAGGAGTAGGAGTAGAGTAGATCTCAACGAGTTCTTTGGCAAGTACAGCTGCATCGATCCGGTCGACCTCCACTGCTTGTTGTAAGTACCATCATGGTTTATACCTCTGTTCGTATGGCTGCATCGATCTGGTTGACCCCCACTGTGGCTCTAGTATAAGCTAGTTATCGACTCTTGCCTAATTCAAGTATGGCCTGTGTGATTTTGCCTCACACCCCACTGCTTGAATTAGATCAAGGTCAAGTTATCGGCTCTATCTTAGAGTGACAGTCTTTGGTAGATTCATTAAGTTACTGATGTTGCTTATTGCTTTCATTGTTTATCTAATTACTGCAATATCACTCTGCCCGATTGAGATTGATCTGGATCGGACTTATATCTTGTTTAACTCATCGTTTGCTAATATAAAACTAATCTAATCTACATCTTAAGCAATGAGTTATGTTTTTATTGGCTGTTTTGCATCAATCTTAATCGTGCATAGTGTGCAGTTAAGGCATGTTCGATCTTGAGTAGATCTATTGGTTAGCGAGAACCATTTCATGGCCCATCATCATGGCCTGTGGGATTTTGCCTCTCACCCCACTGTTAGCACCGTGTTAGCACCATGGAGTGGGGATCGTTGGTTGATAGACCCGTTCCTGAGAAGACATGACCTTAACTATGTGCTATGCTTGAATCGGCTGTTTAGCTGATATTGAATGCTTTCACGAACAGTTCACATCATGAGATCGTTGAAGTAGAGATAAGTTGAAAGATGTGTTAGCCCCATAATCTTGTTATTGTGTTACGGCCTGCATGATTCTGCCTCATGCCCCACTGATATTAGTAATGAGTTAGGGTCATCGAGTCTATTGTTGTTTCTACGGCCTGCATGATTCTGCCTCATGCCCCACTGGTCATGGTGATAGATGAGATCTAACATGTTCATTAGATTTATATTTATTAAATGATTAAGTGATGTTGAATTGTTTCTTTATATAAAAAGGAGTTCGTTTACTCGTAATCATTGGCTCAGTATGGACCGATCATCATTGATATCTTATTGCCATTGATTAATATTCATTTAAATGATGTTTATCCTGAATGATAATTGATTCTCCTCACATGATCCCATGAGCTCTAACTGACTTATTCTCATGAATATACTGGAATCGGCTATTTAGCCGATTTTCTTTCATATCGACTCTCACAGCCGTACATTCGGGACTGTCTGGCAACAGCGGTAAGTTCTGCCCTTAATTACTGATAAACTTTCTCTCCTTGTCAATTGCAGGGTCAAATTGACTGGCATGCCTTGGGAGGATTGCGCAGGATCGACCACCCCTGCGTTGAAGCTAGGCAGATCTGCTCTATCAAGCGGACCCTTCCGGCTTGCTGCGTGTGACCTCGGCATAGAGACAAAAATTCTGTGTCGACACTAGCCTTAATTGTGAAGTTGGGGTAAGTTAGATTTAGTTATTCTCACACACGTTTCCTTTAGTTTGATATAAAACTGGGTACTCCCGGTGAAGTGCTACATCATTATAATATCTGTGCACTTGCGGATTATTCTGTGTGCTTTAATTTATACCAACAAGCATTTCTAGCGCTGTTGCCGGAAAAAACGATTGCTGAGTTAATTTTGAATCTAGCTTATCCTTGTATCATTATTCTTTTGTTCTTTTTCTTTTTACCATGGATCTAGAATCCACCCCTATGTACCAATATGGTGCACCCATGAGTGCAAGCCTACTGTCAAAAGAGTCTTTAAGGCTTATCCTAACACCTGGCTATGAGCTATGCCCACGATTAATTAATATGGTTCAGGATCAACCCTTTTTACACGAAGATGATAAAAACCCCTATTCTCACCTAAATGAGTTTGAGCAGACCTGTGCATGCTTGCGCATTGCATGCATGTCAGACAAAACCTTATGATGGAAGCTTTTTTTCCTTATCTTTTACAAGAAAAGCTAAGTGTTGGTATAATCTCACCATAGGGAGTAGACAAGGAGATTGGGAAGCCCTGTGTTCTAGCTTTTGCTTACAATTTTTCCCATCTCTAGGGTAGTCAGACTTTGTTCAGAGGTTCTATCTTTTAAATAAAAGAAAAAAGAATCTCTAGGCATGACATGGGAACGCTTTAATACTCTCATTAATACTGGCCCTAACCTTGCCATTCAAGACCATATTCTTCTTCAACACTTCTATATGGGTCTTGATAGAAAAAACCTCAAAGCTTCTTAATATGGTCTCGGCAGGATCATTCTTGCATGTCTCCGCCAATGTGGGGAGAAGCATTCTTACAAAAATCTTAGAGAACATTCCTGAAGAAGTAGAAGAGAAGCCATTAGAGGAAGAATCCCAGATAGCTAAACCCAAATCTTTACCAGACCCATCACCAACTTTAGCTATCCCAAATCCTGAACCACCGAAAAAGGAGGAAACTCCAATTTTAGAATTCATGCTTGAATTCGAGGATGAACTTTTCGATAAATATGGAAATACCTCGAATTACCATACCATGAGGAGACCCCAGAAGTCTACGAAATCATTATCCAATGAAAAACCTTTAGATCATTCTGAGAAAGCTTTCCTTAAAAATACTATGAAAGAGCTAGTGTCTATTATAAGCAATGAATGGTTAGAAGAATCAGAGCTTTCCTCTAATGTGATTCGTTTAGATTCACCTTCTATATCTATTCATTACCAAATTAATAAAACTTCTTTTGATGCTCTTTATAATCCAGTTGTGGGTGTTAATATCATGTTTGCATTTTTTCTTCTTGATTTATTGAAACACATGTCATTGACCCCAATAATAAAGTTGTTGAAAAGTCTTTTAGGACACATTCTCCCAAGTTTGGGAATTTTGTATATCCTTCCTATCCAGGTAAAAGGAACCAAAGTTCATTTGAGCTTCTATATCTTTGATATTATGGAGTTTGACCTATTGATAGAACAACCAATTGAAAGACTTATCCAAGAAGGACAAACGAGGAAGTTGAATATAAGACTCAGGAAAAACTTCAAGTTTTTTTATACCCATTACTCATTCTCTAAATGCTGAGAGTGAGCCAATTCTTGAGGAAGACCTAATGGAAGAGGTTATGGTTGCATCTCTTGATTATTTGATTAAACCTAACCTTGAAGATGATGCCTAGTTCTTCATCAAGGAAGAAGAAGAAAATCCTATAGAGTCTGAACCTCTAGATGAATTACTAGAACCACCTAAGCCCACCATTGAGCTTAAATCCTTGCCTTCTAGTCTTAGATATGCTTTTCTCAATAATGATTAGGATTCTCCTATGATCATAAGTGATAAACTTTCTCAGGAAGAATCCCTACGTCTGCTAACTGTCTTAGAAAAGCATCACTCTACCTTTGGCTATTCACTCCATGACCTTAAGGGAATTAGCCCTGCTCTTTGCACCCATCACATCCCTACATAGGGAGCCCTAGCATAGGCTTAATAATGCGATGAGAGAGGTTGTTAAGAAAGAGGTTTTAAAACTCTTGCACGCTGGGATTATCTATCCTATGCCGCATAGTGAGTGGGTTAGCCATGTTCAAGTTGTGCCTAAAAAGAGAGGTATGACTATTTTTAAAAATGAAAAGAATGAATTAATTCCCTAAAGAACCATCACTAGATGATGGATGTGTATTGACTACCAAAAACTTAATAAGGCAACAAAGAAAGATCACTTTTCATTGCCCTTTATTGATGAAATGTTGGAGCGACTAGCGAATCACTCTTTCTTCTGTTTACTTGATGGGTATTTAGGTTATCATCAGATACCGATCCATCCAGATGATCAAAGCAAAACTACCTTTACATGTCCATATGGAACATATGCTTACCATAGAAAGTCTTTTGGACTATGTAATGCTCTAACTTCTTTTCAAAGATGCATGGCGTCTATATTTTCTGATATGATTGAAGAAATCATGGAAGTTTTCATAGATGACTTTTCTATTTATGGAAATTTTTTTGATGATTGCCTTGAAAATTTAGACAAGGTTTTGCAAAGATGTGAAGAAAAGCACTTAGTCCTTAATTGGGAAAAGTATCATTTCATGGTTAGAGAGAAGGAATAGTGCTGGGACACTTGGTGTCCGAAAGAGGGATTGAGGTAGATAGAGCTAAAATTGAAGTAATTGAACAGTTACCTCCCGTAAATATTAGAGGGATCCATAGCTTTGTTGGCCATGCTGGTTTTTACTGCCGCTTTATAAAAGATTTTTCACATATTGCTAGACCACTTACAAATCTTTTGGCTAAGGATGTTTTCTTTGAGTTTGATGATGCATGCTTGAAATCTTTTAACATTCTAAGAAAGCACTCATCTCTGCACTAATCATTCAACCCCCTAACTGGTCGCTACCTTTTGAAATTGTGTGATGCTAGTGATTATGCTGTGGGGGCAGTTTTGGGACAAACTAAGGATAAAAAGCATCATGCAATTGCTTATGCTAACAAAACTCTGACATAACCTCAACTTAATTATGCAACAACTAAAAAAGAACTCCTAACTGTTGTTTTTGATATTGATAAGTTTAGATCTTAATTAGTAGGAGCTAAGGTGATTGTTTATACAGATCATACTGCTTTAAAATACTTGCTCACTAAGAAAGATGCTAAACCCATATTAATAAGATGGATTTTGTTACTCCAAGAATTTGACTTAGAAATAAAAGATAAAAAGGGAGTAGAAAATTCTGTTGCCGATCACTTATCTAGAATGCAGTTTGAGAATTCGCAGGAACTGCCCATCAATGATTTACTACGGGATGACATGCTCTTTAAAGTCACAAAATTTGACCCCTGGTACGCAAATATTATTAATTTTATGGTTACAGGTTATGTACCACCAGGGGAAAATAAAAAGTATCTACAAAAGTCGTCTCCACATATGGGATGAACCGTACCACTTCAGAGTCTACTCTGACGGCCTGCTCAGAAGGTGTGTACCGATAGAAGAAGGCATCAAGATCATTGAACGATGCCACTCATCACCATATAGAGGACATTATGGTGCATTTCACACTCATTCAAAGATCTGGGAAAGTGGATTCTTTTAGCCAACCATATATGAAGACAAGAAAGACTTCATCCGGAGGTATGGAGCGTGTCAAAGGCACGAGAATATCAATTCAAGAGATGCCATGCCACTCACCAATAACCTCCAAATAGAGCTCTTCGATGTCTAGGGAATCGACTATATAGGACCTTTTCTAAAATCAAAGAACTATGAATACATCTTGATGGTAGTTGACTATGTCTCCAAGTGGGTTGTAGCCATGCCATGCAAAGCTGCTAATGCAAAGAACTCTAAGAAGATGTTTGAAGAGACAATATTTCCAAGATTCGAAGTTCCAAGGATGTTGATTAGTGATGGAGGCACTCACTTCACTAACAAGAATGTTCACAATTTGTAACACCCTAGGTGTTTGTCACCAGTTAAGCAATGGGTTTGAGCTCAAACATGGCATACTAAGTGGCAATGAAGGTGTCAAGATCAAATCTACAAGAGCAAGCTCCAACTTAAACTTGAGCAACACACCTTTGCCTCCATATTGGCCCTTTTAAATATATACCTAAGTAATGTTGAAGGTGCTTCTTTCATGTGCCTCACATCAATTTCCACCCACATGGATGATTGGAAAAGTTTCATGAAGTTTGGAATCAAGAAGTCACCAGATATGAAGTTTGGTCTTTAATAAAAGTTGAAGTTTGAGTGGAGTAGAACAAACTTTGTTTTTGGACCCAAAGCCAGATCAACTTGGAACTAAGTCAAATCGAGGCTCAAACTTTGAATTGGTAGCTGTTTTCAGTACTTAGAAATTTTTCTAAGTCTGGAATCCATTGTCATCGCCATTGGCATTCCGCGTTCTCCAAATTTTGTTAAGCAACTCGATTTGGTCCAAAGATAAAAGTTGGAGGGTACATGATGGCGAAGAGCATGTATAAAGATGGCACTCAGTTGACTTCATTTTGACTATCAATTTTTGGAAGTTGTTAATCGTCGTTAATGCGTTGATAGTGCTGTCTTGGAGTGTCATTAACCACTAATATGATGCCCTAATGGCTATGACCCCTTAATCAAGTTTGTAGAGCATCAGAAGAAGAAGAATTTTTCTTCAAGGCCCATAGCCCAGTTCGAAGTAGAGCTAGCCCAAAAATAGATTCCAAGGAGGGCACAGTGACGCTCACCACATGTTCGACAAAAGGGCGTCGTGGTAGCCATGCATTGAGCGCGCACCCACCATGGCCGACGCGTGTCCAACCTCCATGCCATGCACTGGCTCATGCCCTACTGCTCCATAACCAAGCGCCTGAGCATCTCCACGCCTACCTCCTCGCTCTCGCCCTCCCTGGCGCTCTCCCTCTGCGCGTGCGCATGCCAGAGCGGAGCCACCATGGCCACTACCGCCAAGCTCATGTGTCATCGCTGCTCCCTCTCCTACAGCCCTCCTGCATCTGCACTAAGTGTCGCTACGTGTCCAACGCCTCACGCCGCCCCTCCCGCGCCCATTTTCCAGTCATCACGGCCGTCGTATCATCGTCGCCACAGGAGCAGCCATTGGTGTTCTGCCTATGCATGCGGCTAGGCCAACCTAGCCTGCCTTTGGCCGACCTGAGTAGCTCCACACGTGTGAGAAGGTCCCTGGATGCTCCCTGCCGCTTCGCCGACGCCGTAGATGACCACAGCCGCCGGGGCCGTGAGCCCAGCCGTTCCCCTGCGCTGCTGTCGAGAGGAAGGAGAAGGTGGACCATGCGTGGAAATAGAAGGTTCACCAGGGGGTTAAGTGAAGGAACTGTGACTCTAGTGAATAGTGCCTAAAGGACCTCTTCGCTGATGTTTGATTTATATTTTCCGCAGGGACCCCAATGCAAGTTTTACATTCCTTTCTTTGATTTTTTTTACAGATTTGGATGATCATCTTTGAAAAATCATAGTAAATTGTAGAAAAATCCAACAATAGCAAATGAGGACTTTTTGGAATCCTTGTGAAATTATCTATGCACTAGATCTATAATATGGCATGATTTAGTTTAAAAGTTTTTGCTGTAAAAATCAATTTATGCAGTTAGGTTTGTAATACTAGTTGTGTCTTGTCTTTTTCATAACTGTAGTTCTTTTGCTCAAATAAATGTGCAATTTTTATGGAGTGCTCATCAGGTGATTGTTGTTGTCTGGTAAAAATTTTAGGAGTTTAGGATTTATATTTTAAGAGTTATAAAAATAACAAATGCCCTGTATTGCTTTGCTCCTACTCTGAATAGTTCTGCATGTTTGAATTAATTGGCTCAGGTATGTCTGGGTTTGTGTTAGGAATAAATTCTCAGCTGGTTGAAATCCATTCAAATCGCCATCTCTCTCGGATAGTGAGAAACTTGGCTAGCCCCAACATCATAGTAATTGTACTATGGAATATGATGGTTCGGATAAACATGGAATTACTATACCTGCTATAGTTACTATTGTATGCTCTAAAAAGATATACCACATGTTTGACATAGGATAGTTGCTAATCTAGAGGTGGATAGTTATAATTAACTTGATGACAGAATTATAATTATATAATCGAGTTAATCGCTTTTTATGCAAAATAATGTCAAGCTACCTCCACCTATAAAGCCTTGCATGATCCTTAGAGTTATTTTATTTCTGGTTTATGACGGGTAAGTCTAGCTGAGTACATTCAAGTACTCAGGGTTTATCCCACCATGTTGCAGGTGAGGTTTTGGCCTGCTGAAGTTGATGGCTAACTGCCGATGGGCTTGGTGACTCTATGTTATATCTCATCTATATGCTTTTATCTAAGGATGTCACTTATGCTAGCAATGTATTTAGAACTTATATTAATGTAATCATTTGAAAGTTATGTTGTTTTTAGTAATCGGTTTTGAAAACCAAACTTGTGCTATTATTTGCGAACTCTTTTGTAATATTATTTTCACTGCAACTCTGTGTATGTGATGTGTATTTACTTAATCATGCGATCTTGGTTGTGATGTTGATTTACTGAGGTCCTGCGTGATACTCGACGGACTACTGGGTTTATATAAGTGAAAGTATGCGCGTGTCAACGTGTTAGTGGAGACAACCGTACTTGATCTTGTATAAATTGGGCGGTTCTATCACAGCTAGCATCAGAGCAAGATTAAGCATAATATTGTCATGTACATAGTTTTAAAAACAAAGTTTTGGTTTTAAAAGCCTATTTTGACTTAAACTTTAGCTATAGGTAAATTTGTCAAAACTAATTTGCAACACTATGCTAGCGACATCCTCCTTTATGCCCAATTAAGGACTACTAGGTGGCAATAAGTAAACTAACACTAACTATTGGGGGTTTACTTCTTGCAATTTTTACTTTCGTCGTCCATACGGCGTGCTATTGTATGGATGTCGTTCACTTTGAATGGTAATGTATGGATCAATTGCCTCTATGCCCAGATAAGAGTGAGTTGTGAGAGCATCACCATCCAACTATCGGTCTAGGGGAGAGTTAGCTGTGGTTACTGGAATATTTACATGTTACACACATGTATATATGAAGGTACTTAATTGTGGGTATATCTGTCGGGTAGCTATGGATACCAAAATATATGTATCTAGGGATGTATATATGGAGAGTATCTTAGTTTACCACTTTCATTGTGTGCTTATTTATCTCTTGTGGGGATGGGCTGCAATGAATTTGCCTGAAGGTACGCTAACCACGAATGCGTAGATTGAATGTAGCTGACAACTAGCTATATATCGAGAGAGTACGTGTTATGCCACCGACATAGAACGTGATTGCCGCCTTAGGCTACCAATTTTGTGAGGACGAATAGGACAAGCATGCATCATGATTGTGCTTGTGCATAAATATGCTTCCCTCACTTTGTTCTAATACTAAGTAACTTGTGATCAATGTGATGTTACTATCTTCCCTATGTGAAGCTAGACAAAATGCCATGTCCCATGCTACTTGTATAGCTATGCTTGAAGGTAGTGTGTGATTAGTTTTGCCTTGTATGTTTGCTTCCAAAGGAAATAGATGACAAGTTAATAGTTAGCAAAAAATTCACCCCTTTGAAAACTAAATTGCTTAATGTAAGTAAAACTTGCTTCATAGAGATATTCACCTACTCAGTAAAAAGGATATAATAGATAACAGTACCTTACCACCATGTTTTGCATGTATATGTGTAGTGGTGTTGTTGTAGGTGACTGCTTGTTATGTGCGATCTTTGTGCTTGGTAATAGTCGCTTAAGCTAATTAGATTGAGTGTTTCGAAATGCTTGCTTAAGACCATGATGTAGGTATGGATGCTTGTTATCTAAGTAGTGCCATAGTTGTCACTCCTTTTGTCCTCGGTAAGCATATGAGTGTTGAAGAGCGCTATCCTAGAACAACATCCAAGGTTTGGTAATCTCATGGTTGTCGTTTTCAATTAAGTTCTCTCTTAGGAGCCTGAGCCTATACACGTGGTTGCTAGCCCTTGAACATTGCACTACGAAGACCTTTATCCATGCCTTTGCTTATCCTTAGGCCCAAGCTTAGTTCCCTTGAATGCTTGCTTGTGTCGTGGTTGTCCCGCTCCTATGTGGGAGGACCTTGGTCAAAAATCCTTGTCGAGTCTTATTGCTCTTTCCCCAACTGATGATCTAGTGCGATGATAATCTCTATCTACCCTGGCTTTGGAACCTTTTCCTCGCAGATCATGTTGTTGTTTTATCAACTGAATCCCTAGTTAGCATATTGGCTCTGTCTCTCGAGTCTTGTTTATTTTGCCTCCAACCCTTTCAAGTCTCGAGATGTTTATCAGTTTTGATCTCATGTTGCTGCTCGGTAAGACCAAATCTCATGTTAATTGTTATCTGGTAATCACTTTGGTGGACACAAGGCGTATATGGAAATTTAGCATCAGTCCCCTGCTATGTTGTCTTCGGCAATTAGGCTATGCTCTCTTATGCTGTGTTTTAATCTTTGAATCCCCTACTTGTTGACTCCTAACCTTGTGACTACCTTTGTTTGCTATTCCTCCTTCGCATAGTGCTTGCTCCTATGCAACCCAATTTGTGCCATGTGAGATTTCTTGTGGGTTGTATGTTCAGTAATGGTGCCACAATTAGCGATCTACGGTGCCGTGACAAAAACCGAGAGGCCCCTATGGGTGCACACACAAGGCTATGCTGCTCGGCACTCACTGGTATCGAGGTTTCTAGTCATGATCCATTGCAGAACTGCACTGATGTGTTATTTTCACATGAGCTCTTCCTTGGTTATCTCTCCTTATCATGTCAAGAGATCTATATGTCGAACTAGATGCAATAGGACTCCCTTTTGAAGTCATCCAAAGGATAACCTTTGAAGGACAGGTCACTGACATGAACATAAACAGACTGCAAGAGATGGTAGACAAGTGACTCTACTTGACTGTCCCCGTAATGACGTCGGTCATCTAGTGAGCAACTTATGTCATCCCCGTTGGATCAAAAGGACACACCACACTTAAAGAGAAACAAGTTATTAGTTGGATGATAATTGGACCAGGATGTTATGTGCTGTAATAGGTCACCTGGTGCTTATGAGCTTTCTATCTTAGCCTTGACCTTTATGTGCAGGATGATTTACCAACCTTCTTCGGTGTGACCCCTTTCTACTAACTTCAATGGCGACCATCTGTTTATGCTTCAACCACAATTCTTATTGTCAAGAGTGAAGATTTGGAACCTTTTTGGTGTTTAGAGACAATTGATTAGTTACCAGTAGGAAGGTTAATCTCTAGCTAGGTAACGACTCTTTGGTAGCCCCAAAGGCTAAGTCTCACAGAACAATGTTAGATGAAGAAACAACAAAGCCAGTCAACAATGCAAGTACTGCCTTCTTCTCCGGGCCCTATGTCGTCAAGTCAACTCCATCTTGGACAATCAAATGGGTAGTGCAAGATGCTATATCAGCTAAGTAAAGAGCTAGAGAAAGCATGTCCCTAGTTTTGGTCAGCATCGTTATGTATATGGTGCTATCAAAGGATTTGTTCAGGACTCTATTGGAGGAAGTACAGAAGGATAATCAGAGATGTTCCCTTATCTTTGTAGGACTATCACTCCACGCGAAGTATACATTGTGCCTGCAAGAAAACCACCAGTTCAATGCTTGTGCATCGTGGAGTTGGTGTCTAAATCAACGGTTGAGGTTGTTTTCTAAGAGGCATGTAAGGAAAACCCTAACCTCCATCTTCAGCGAGAAAGCTACTATGGTTATCAAGAGAATTAGAGAGTGCAGAACACACTTCCCAATATGTAAATCCTAGGAAAGGAAGAGCGGGAAAATTGTCGAGATCTCATGGCACTCACCTGGTTCTCTTTAAGCCGGTGATTAGAGGATCAACATGGTTGAATTCACACCAAACTTGGTAATCTCATTCCTCGCTTAAGGTACTTTGGTGTCTTAAGTTGGTTTGAGAATTGGTTGAGTGAAGCATCAGATTTGAGAGATGTTTTGATAATTCGGTCCCAAAATTTTAGAACAAAGCAGTTTTGGTAGATGATTTGTTGGATAGTCAAACGATGTCCATTTGAGCCAAATTTTGGTTAGTAGTTAAAGGACTCTTGGATCTCAAGGCCTACCAAATTTGTGCATAATGGAGCAATAGCTTATGAAATATGAACAGAAAACCGAAGAGTATAGAATCTATAATTTTCTCGTTTGACTACAATCATTCTTCGTAGTAGATGATTGTGTTTGCAGTTCAGGTCATATTGGCAATGTGATGACTATTAATACTTTAGATTCCCTAGAGAAGACTCCTGGCACCCCTTTTTGCCTAGCTTTTGCCCTCTCATATCAAGAATGCTGGAGCAGTCAAGGTGTTCTACAAGTCAATTTGTTCCTTTGCGAGTCAAAAACAATTTGAAAAGTGTCGAACAACAGATTTTAGATTTTGCTTTTGAGTTGTTGATTGACATTAGAAAGGAAGCTTCAATGTCCAATGTAGTTCAACAAAGCTAGTTTTGCTACAGTGCAAGTCAAATCAACTTACCGTGCCACTGCACCATGAAGGCAAATTGTGCTCAACCTGCTTGGTAGTATAGTGTTTTTCTAGTCGGTGTATACTTGTAGCTTTCATGACCTTCTGGCCTCACTGTCATCCTTCTTCAGCAACGTTTTCCAAGGTAGACTTGTTGCCTTAGATTCAACCTAGATAACTATTGCCTCTTGGATACAAGGTTTCCCCAATTAATGATTGTTGAAAGCGCTGAGTTAATAGAGTCAGCTGTCACATTCACTGCTCACTCAATGAACCCAGACAATATAGTGTTATCATTAGAGAAAGAGAACTGCACACATGGAACGTTATGTAGTTTTCCATCAGTGGGAATCTGAGTGATTGAACAGTCACGACCAGCACCAACATTGTCTATTGGTTACTCGGTTTCTCACAACCTTAGAGGATGTTTACCCCGTCTGCGATCTCATCCCTTATGAAAGGTTGTACTCAAGCTACTTTGATAGAGAACTACTTTTCGAACTTTGTGAATGAACATGGAACCATTGGAATGAGTAGATTTTAGAGGCTTATAGTCTAGTGCAAAGTTCACATGGTCCATACTATATTCACTAGGGAAATAGAGATTATGGGTAATTGGTTTATGCTCCATAGTACTCTCCGTATCTCGAGAATGAAGTGTTGTGATATCTCAGATTCCTCCCAAAGCAACAATGCTTCATGGAAGCCAACGAAGGAAATTCTTTAGACAAAACTTACTACGAAGAGCAAGTATCAGAAAGTGTCTTGACCAAATTAGCCTCTCTGATACTCTAAAGTTAAGTAGACTAATGCTATCACTGATGTTGGAAAATGGTTGACATGCTTCTCTTCCCTTAAAAGTCTTTCGCACTGAATCTCGGGGCGAGATTCCTATAAGGGGGGAAGGGCTGTAACACCCTAGGTGTTTGTCACCAGTTAAGCAATGGGTTTGAGCTCAAACATGGCATACTAAGTGGCGATGAAGGTGTCAAGATCAAATCTACAAGAGCAAGCTCCGACTTAAACTTGAGAAACACACCTTTGCTTGCATATTGGCCCTTTTAAATATATACCTAAGTAATGTTGAAGGTGCTTGTTTCATGTGCCTCACATCAATTTCCACCCACATAGATGATTGGAAAAGTTTCAAGAAGTTTGGAATCAAGAAGTCACATGAAATTATAAGTTATAATCTTTCTTGGATTGCTTTATTAAGTGAATAGAATGATATGTCATCAAACAAACATTGCAACCTTGCTCAAACAACTCTACTTACATTCATGAACAAAAGTTATGAAGGGTTCGTGTTGAGCAAATATCAAGAAAAGATCTCAATTGTTCGAAAACCCTAATTCCAGGGTTAACAAGATGTTGTTTTGACCAAGATGAAGAATTGGTTCATGTACCAGATATGAAGTTTGGTCTTTAATAAAAGTTGAAGTTTGAGTGGAGTAGAACAAACTTTATTTTTGGATCCAGAGCCAGATCAACTTGGAACTAAGTCAAATCGAGGCTCGAACTTTGAATTGGTAGCTGTTTTCAATACTTAGAAATTTTTCTAAGTCTGGAATCCATTGTCATCGCCATTGGCATTCCGCGTTCTCCAAATTTTGTTAAGCAACTCGATTTGGTCCAAAGATAAAAGTTGGAGTGTACATGATGGCGAAGAGCATGTATAAAGATGGCACTCAATTGACTTCATTTTGACTATCAATTTTTGGAAGTTGTTAATCACCGTTAATGCGTTGACAGTGCTGTCTTGGAGTGTCATTAACCACTAATGTGCTGCCCTAATGGCTATGACCCCTTAATCAAGTTTGTAGAGCATCAGAAGAAGAAGAATTTTTCTTCAAGGCCCATAGCCCAGTTCGGAGCAGAGCTGGCCCAAAAATAGACTCCAAGGAGGGCACAGTGACGCTCACCACGTGTTCGACGAAAGGGTGTCGTGGCAGCCATGCATCGAGCGCGCACCGACCATGGCCGATGCACGTCCAACCTCCATGCCACGCACCGCCTCGTGCCCTGCTGCTCCATAACCAAGCGCCCGAGCGTCTCCACGCCTACCTCCCTCGCTCTCGCCCTCCCTGGCGCTCTCTCTCTGTGCGCGCGCATGCCTGAGCGGAGCCACCATGGCTGCCTCCGCCAAGCTCACGTGTCACCACTGCTCCCTCTCCTACAGCCCTCCTGCGTCTGCACTGAGTGTCGCTACGCGTTCAATGCCTCACGCCGCCCCTCCCGCGCCCATTTTCCAGTCATCACGGCCACCGTATCGCTGTCGCCACAGGAGCAGCCGCCGGCGTTCCGCCTGTGCGCACGGCCAGGCCAATCTGGCCTACCTTCGGTCGACCTGAGCAGCCCCATGCATGTGAGAAGGTCCCTGGATGCTCCCCGCCGCTTCGCCGATGCCGTAGACGACCACAGCCACCGGGGCCGCGAGCCCGGCCGCTCCCCTGCGCTGCTGTCGAGAGGAAGGAGAAGGTGAACCATGCGCGGAAATAGAAGGTTCTCTAGGGGGTTAAGTGAAGGAACCGTGACTCTGGTGAATAGTGCCTAAAGGACCTCTTCGCTAATGTTTGATTTATATTTTCTGCAGGGACCCCAATGCAAGTTTTAGATTCCTTTCTTTGATTTTTTTTATAGATTTGGATGATCATATTTGAAAAATCGTAGTAAATTGTAGAAAAATCCAAAAATAGAAAATGAGCACTTTTTGGAATCCTTGTGAAATTCTATATGCACTAGATCTATAATATGGCATGATTTAGTTTAAAAGTTTTTGCTATAAAAATCAATTTATGCAGTTAGGTTTGTAATACTAGTTGTGTCTTGTCTTTTTCATAACTGTAGTTCTTTTGCTCAAATAAATGTGAAATTTTTATGGAGTGCTCATCAGGTGATTTTTGTTGTCTAGTAAAAATTTCAGGAGTTTAGGATTTATATTTTAAGAGTTATAAAATAACAAATGCCCTGTATTGCTTTGCTCCTACTCTGAATAGTTTTGCATGTTTGAATTAATTGGCTTAGTTAAGTTATGAATCATGACTTGATGAAAATACATGAGTTCTAGCACTTTTATTAAGATTTCCAAAAAGTTAAATATCATGATTTTTGGTTAAGTAGATCTTGAGTTATACTTGCTTAAACCTCTGTGGCCGTTTACGCCCAAACCTAGAGAGGGTTTCCTTGTTCTTACTGTGGGGCCTTCTTAATAGTAGAATTAGCTTCAGGTGTTTACAACAAAGTTGTTTAGAATTTTCTAAGCTTTTGAAAAAGTTTAGAATCACATTTATTGTACATGTATAACTCCATTTATAGCTGTTTAAAGTGGCATATCAGTTTCTGTCCATGTTTTAGACAGAGATTCATTCATTGAATTAATTGGCCTTATTATCTATAGAATCATCTTAAGATGATAATAATAAAGTTGTAGATAACTAACTTAAATATCTTGTGTTAAATTTTCAGTGCATTTGGCCAAATATTTTGTGAGTTATGACTGTTCTAAGTTGGTCTTCTAAAATTATAGTTCTCTGGAATTTCTGGACCAGATTTGGTAAATGTGACTGTTTGACCCTTTTAACTTGGGAATCATGCTGGCATGATTAAATATGAATTGTAGACAATTTTATAAGATTTCCATATTGTCTTGTTACATATCTTTTGGATTAGTACAACTCCAGTTATAAGCTTGTGAAGTTGCATGGCAGAATCTGTCCAAGTTTGGATAGAGGTGCCCAATTGTGCTTGATTGACCTTGTTAGTCGAGGAATCACCTTGTGATGATAATAAACATATTATAGACAATTTAATAATCTTTCTAGAAAGTCTAGGATCACCTTATTTGGATGTCTGGATCTCCAGTTATGAATAAAATAAGTTACTGTTGTGCCGCTATCTAGATTTCTATACATGTGCTAAGTGATTGCTTTAGCTTGCTCTTGTTTAGCTAAACATGTTGGTTAGTTCTTGATCAATGCATGTGTGCAATATCTGAACTTAAGTTCAATTGTGTGCCATACCTAATATGCTTACTATCCCTCTATAATAGGTTATGTGATGTTTAGTTAAATAACGCTAGGTGCCTATGTCTTGCATGACCTTATGGTTGCCTTGAATGCTATTATATGATGCATCTCATATTACCATTCTTCATCTTCATGCACTTGCATCTTGCATCTCATCTAGGTACGCTAGTGAACCATGTGAAGGACGTGAGGTTGGAACCGAACCCGAAGACAGTGTATGGTGGACTTTTCCCAAAGATGGAAGGACCCCTAGAGTACATGCCTGAAAAGGAGATGCTCACCAAGCGAGCGTCATCTAACATGCACTGATCTAGTGTTGGATTCCAGGCAAGCCCCGGAGCATTGTAAGTCACCCAGTGTTTTACAAAATAATAATTGAATCCTTTATAATTGATGCATTAGGTTATAGGAGTTGTCTAGAAACACTTGATGCATGGAACTACCTTGTCTAGATATATACACCTTTAACCCTATGTAGGTCTAGGATCAAACATATGCTTAGCCATGCTTAGACCGGTAGAAGTCGGGTGATTTCCTGTCACCTGCGAGATATAGGTGGATACCGAAGCACTGTTGGCTATATTTGCTATCGTGGAAAAGAACCATGGGGGTAATGTAAATCGAGGCCAGGCAGAGTCTATGCGTAGGTTGACTTATGTGATTCTGTCTGTGTCGATTAAGGACCATACCATTGTTGGTACTTTTGACAAGATTGAACGCATGCCTATCACTTAGCTGGCTGGATAACTTGTTCTGACCGTGAAGCCAAGTAGCTCAACTCAGGTCGGGCCCCACTCTGTAAGAGAGCGCACTCTGGATGGTAGTAAGGATGTGTGGGGAGCCAAACATGAGCCCAAGGGCAGGCTAGGCCTGAACATCCTGGCAGTTGGTTGTCCCTGATTATGCAGCGCTGGGCGAACCCACGAAATGTGTACCTGAGTTGTACCAAAGGTGACCTAAGACTACCTTGGCACAGGTATGTCTGGGTTTGTGTTAGGAATAAATTCTCAGCTGGTTGAAATCCATTCGAATCGCCGTCTCTCTCGGATAGTGAGAAACTTGGCTAGCCCCAACATCGTAGTAATTGTACTATGGAATATGATGGTTTGGATAAACATAGAATTACTATAACTGCTATGGTTACTATTGTATGCTCTAAAAAGATATACCACATGTTTGGCATAGGATAGTTGCTAATCTAGAGGTGGATAGTTATAATTAACTTGATGACAGAATTATAATTGTATAATTGAGTTAATCGCTTTTTATGCAAAATGTTGTCAAGCTACCTCCACCTATAAAGCCTTGCATGATCCTTGGAGTCATTTTATTTCTGATTTATGATGGGTAAGTCTAGCTGAGTACATTCAAGTACTCAGGGTTTATCCCACCATGTTGTAGGTGAGGTTTTGGCCTGCTGAAGTTGGTGGCTAACTGTCGGTGGGCTCGGTGACTCTATGTTATATCTCATCTATATGCTTTTATCTGAGGATGTCACTTATGCTAGCAATGTATTTGGAACTTATATTAATGTAATCATTTGAAAGCTATGTTGTTTTCACTAATCGGTTTTGAAAACCAAACTTGTGCTATTATTTACGAACTCTTTTGTAATATTATTTCTGCTGCAACTCTACGTATGTGATGTGTATTTGCTTAATCACGTGATCTTGGTTGTGATGTTGATTTACCAAGGTCCTACGTGACACTCGGCGGACTACCGGGTTTATATAAATGAAAGTATGCGCATGTCAACGTGTTAGCGGAGACAGCCGTACTTGATCTTGTATAAATTGGGCAGTTCTGTCACACAATTACTTGTCAAAACATGGGATCCATCACAATGTTGCTACTCCATACCACCCTCAAACAAATGGCCAAGCAGAAACATCAAATAAATAAATCAAGAACATTCTGCAAAAGACAGTCAACGAGATGGGTACTGCATGGAAAGATCGACCACCTGATGAACTATGGGCTTACAGAACGGCCTATAAAACACCGTTGGGCATGTCACCATATCAGCTGGTCTATAGGAAGACCTGTCATCTACCTGTTGAGCTAGAACTCAAGGCTCACTAGGCCATCAAGCGATGAAACATGGACTTTGAAGCCACAGGAACTAAGAGGAAGATGCAACTCTCTAAACTTGATGAATGGCGTGAAAAAACATATCACAACAGCAAGATTTACAAGGAGAGAACGAAAAGATGGCATGATAAGAGGATCAAAGAAGGAGTTCACCCCTAGAGATAAGGTATTACTTTTTAATTCCAGGGTTAAATTATTTGGGCATGGGAAACTTTGGAGCAAATGGGAAAGACCATTTAAGGTGATAAGCACATCATCGCATGGAGCGGTGACACTTCAAAACGACGAAGGTACGTTATTCAAAGTAAATGGACACTATCTTAAGATTTTTCTAGAAGCTAAAAAAGCACCTAAGGATTTGGATGAGGTAGATTTCCTTATCTTACCATAGATTTACATCTCTGCCATCCTCAACGTTTCGTAATGCGAAAATATACTTTTCGGAATTAGAAACTGCCACAAGAAAAATCACCATGAGAGGATGACATGTGGGGCCACCTTGCCCCACCTAGAGGCCACTCGGCCCACTATTAGCCCCTCTCGCACCCGGTCAACTCTCTCGTGTCTTCTAGATCCTTCCTTGTCAAAATCTCATAGTTTTTCGACGCATTCGATTTTTCCTCGTTATGAGACCTCATATGGATAGATCTTGACCCCTGCTGCAAGTTGTTCCCCCCTATATAAGCAAGCCTATGCCTGCCTCCATACCATCAAAGCCTTCTCTCTCCAACCGTAGCAAAGCTCTCCTCCTCTCTAGTTCTCATGGCCAACAAAGAGATCGTCCCCTATGGTTTTGATCCTCGCAATAAGCCCGACGCGCTTGCACTGATCATCGCTCCTCTAGAAGTTACCCCAATTTGCTCAAGCAAATCTTACTTCGCCCAAGCCATCCATCGTCTGATGATGATTGCTCCACCACCGCCATGTCTACTTCTCAAGGACAAGCCACATCAACCTGACGCGCCGCCGTCGACCAAGGTGACGAAGGAGATCAATCTCCTTCCTCCAAGGGCAAACGAGGTGCTGATCAGAGTGACGGCCATCAAATTTGAAGATGTTACATATGCAAAATACAAGTCAGTCACCCCTCATACCATCATCGATGGAATTTGCGCTATGCCGGATCAAATCAAGGTTGTTCCATCGAAGGAGAAGAAAAGGAGGGCGCCATCACCACCTATCCTAGAGGCTAAAAAGCGACCATGGATGACCATTGCTCTCTTAGAGAAGAAGATTGAAGACCTCTCTGATGTTATCTATACCCTAGAGCAAAGGATCGACGAAGAACACGTCTATCGCAAGAGCCTGCAACATGACCTAAATGCTTTGAATCGTTTAGTTGCTAAGATGAAGAAGTGAGAAGTAGATAGTTAATAATAAGGCATGAGTGTTTAGGTCATGTGTTTAAAAATAGTATGTTTAGGTTACTCGCTTAGCTCAAATCGTTAGAATATTGAAGTTCATGCTAGGTCATCAAAAGTTTGTGTTTAGTTTGTGCTTGTGCAATAAAGTGCCTTATATATTAATGAAGTCTTCTTATTATTATCTATTCTCTATTTCTTTTTGAATATGTGTTTGTCTCCATATGTTGTGCATAAAGGTATATAGGGAAACAAGTGTGGGGGTATCACACCGCGACATCAAGACAGAATTCGATTGTGAAAATCATGAAATTCAGAAAGCAATAGAACAAAAACCACGCTCACCAAAGTTGGACCGAAATGGGCCTGAGAGTGGGCTGCTCGGCCTCCTACATGGGCCAGCCAGCCCATCACAGCACTGCCTCGTCTCGCGCTTCGTCCACGGTCAGGTTCGAGCTCAATACAATCTATTTTTATATGTTTCACTTTTCGTTTCAAACTGAATTAAAAATCCTTTAATAAGACAACTTTAAAACATAAGGAAAGATTATTTCAGTCATGACTTAAGGGTAGACTCACATAATACTTTTCCTAGAAGTCTTGCTACTATTAGAAACTTATTATTAGGGACCCCATGTTACTTAAGTTGTTGTGGAATGAGATATAGTAGAATAATGAGAATTTGATTCTTGATGTCTTGTTATTGGAGAATTTTATTTAAAAAATAATAAAAGGAATAGCTACATCTCTTCTTTATGGTAAGCAATGTCCTACCAAAGTCAAATACGATAGATTAGGAAACCTTCTGCATATACTACTTGTCATTGTATTAAGTTTGGTCAAACCTTGTGACCCTTGTTGAGAAACTTATCATGCTCTCAAGATCAAGATCACGTACACTCCACATACATCTATTGCTCCCACACTGGAGGTATGCAACAACATGTTTTCTATCCACCTAAAAATGTTCTACTCCTACACTGGAAATAGACACAAAAATATGCTTGATAGGATAAATGCTCCAAGTTCTTGTAAATGTCTCCCTTGAAAAGTTTCAATTGTAGAAAGAGAGGCATGGGCTATGCAAAAGTTATTTAGAAAAACATAGTATTAAAAATAGACAACTGTCCGAGACATTGAAAATAATGGGTACTTAGATGCCCGCCTAAAAAGAAAAAAAAAGAGAAGAGATGAATAAGATAGCCCATGTTTTCTTGCAAAAGTTTTTTGAAGTTTCAAACAAGAGAGATATGTTTCAAGGAGCATAGTAGAATTAGGTTAGGCACCATATATATATATCCACACACATGCACATCTTGACCTAAGAGTATGACATCTTTCTCTTTGGATCCTTATTTTTATTTTAACTTTACAACATATACGATGCAAGTATGTTCTCATATTCATCCCTACCTGACCTCCACATAAGCTTTTAGAAGTAGGTAAAAAGAAGACAAAGTCATCAATGCCTTGGTGAGGAACCAAAAATACCATATATACAGAGTGATTTGAGAGTACTACAAAAGGAGAAGGTAAGCTATGTTTTGTTCTAAAAAATCTTTAAATGATTCTCTAATTGACTTGACTGAAGGAAGATGGTGATCTGTTTCAAGCTGTTCCGCTCTTCAACCGCCCAAAGTTTCATGGTAGACACTTTGAATCCTACAGTGCATGCATGACTAGGAATGATTTTATGTTGATGTCTTGTCCTAAGGTTATGTCTTGAGTAATCCGTCCTTTTTATCAAGGATGAGTAAAAGCCTAAGTGTTGTAGAGTTTGTTGACGGTAGTTAACATTCATAACAAAACATCAATATAACTTGTATAAATGGCTAAAATAGATCACCAATATAGACTTAGGGGTTTAAACTGACAAATTCCATAAGTTTTGGTGAATCTGTGCTTTTAGTAGGATTAAATCAGAAAACTACCAAGGAGGACCTGTTCGTCAAAGAAAATTATGGAATTCCACTATGTAATCGACGTGGGAAGACTCTAGAAGACTCCAGAAGGCGAATCACCAAAGCGGGACACGTGTCTCTGACATGTGGGGCCGCCTGACCCCACCTGGAGGCCGCCCGGCTCCTGTGGGCCCCACCTGTTAGCCTCGTTGTTATGTCGATTCTCCACCGCCTTAAGGATTGTATCTCCACCGTTCTTTAAGTTGGTTTGATCTAAGAGCTCACGTTGGATGCCCTAGGCTATATATACCAGCCTGCACTCCCCCTCCAGGGCATGACTCATTTGATCCTGGGAGCTGAGAAGCCAGAAACCCTAATCCATATGTTCACCAGGATCAAAGCTAGCAATCAAGAGAAGATTAGTCCTTAAGGATCTAGTCTTGTATTAGAGATAGCGAGATAGAGTGAGAGAGAAGAGTTTGGAGGAGTCCTGGCCTATCGATGCTCTCTCTATGGCTTGTACCCTGGTAGAATCAAGTTCTTCTTGAGCTTGCTTCTGACATTTCTCTGGTGATTGACTTCTAATACAAGTAAGCCTCTTGTTCATATTATTCTTCAGGTTTGTGACTCTCTTTTGAGTACTTTAATCCTTGTAGCTCCTGAGTTAAAGTAGTATTCGTAGTATAAGCATGGTGCTTAGACTCGGTTACTTATGGATATACCCTATTTTCTGGATCGGTGGTAGCTCGTGAGGGTGACCCTTATAGCCTCGTTGAATCCTTTATAGGCCTAGCAGGACATTATTGCTATAGGAAACATACTCTGCCTATGTTTTCTCTAGTAATATCCTCAGAATTAAACAATAGAAGACAAAGCTTACCGAAGTTAGAACTAGAAGACCTTAGCAGTCTCCTCTACGCTCCTATTATCTAACCTTGATTGTGAAATTGGTGATAAGGACATGCCTACGATGTCCAATATTTGCCCAATCTTTCACGGTACACAGAAATTAAAATATATCTTTCTCTGAAATTTTATCAACTCTAAATAGTCACAACAAATAATATGAGATATCGGATGATGAATAGTAGGTGACAAATTGTAACAATAATTCTATTGTATTCGGCAAGGAGTCTAGTACTGTAGCAATATAATTATCTCCAAAGTAATCACGCCAAGCAACCAGTACCAGATCAGTTCACGAACTGTATGTATAGATAGCAGTACTAGGAACGATCTCGTCTCTCTAGAAATATAATTAAACCAATGAGGAACGAGGCCAATTGTATAACAATAATTAGAGAAATCTCCCAGCAATTATGTGTTGACCAAATAGATAATTGAGATGGATAAAATAATTTTGTTTATCAGCCAAACACAAAGCAGTAGCAATATCAATGATAGAGGGATCGGCTTACAATGAGATGCAATCCAAACCCTAAAATTCCTTCTACCCACGGTACAAGAAGCACCACGATTAGAAGTGGGAATTCCACGAACTCCGATCTGAGCCCAAGCAGTAGCTTGATCATGACCTTCTCAATCCAAGTTGGATCGGCAGCAGATAGATGCAGGAGGATGCGCCTCCTAGGGTCCCTGGTGTCCTAGCACAGAACCACAAAGAATCACCAAAAACAAATCTCCCCTGTTACATGGCAACCTTTGCCATTATAAGTGCACGCAGGCACACAAGGCATCGACTTGACTTGGGCTTCCAAACTAATTAATTAAACTGACTAGCCCACTATCAAATAATACAATATTGAGCCCAAATATATATATATATATATGCTAATACTACCACAGCACGTCAAATTGCAAGGAAATAATATAATATTGAGCCCACGTTGCTAACCTACCAGCACCATTAGATTGGCACCATGACGTGTATGGAACCAACATGAAACACCATTTCTTGCTTCTTCTCTTGCTTGCACAAATTAATTCCTTGAAAAATAAACTTGGTCCCGAATCTTGTAGTATTAGCTAGGATCCCTTCCTTCCAGCGACAGAGCCAGCGGTGGGGCTGGGGGGGGGGGGCTCTAGCCCCCCTACTGATCCTGGGCACGTGGAACCCCCTAAGCCCTCCCTTAAAATTTTATGCATATATGTATTAGTTAGGAGGGGCTAAGATTAAGAGAAGATAAAAAAAACCTCTATTCTTTTGTTCAGCCCCTCCTAAATTTTTTCTGGCTTCATCACTGCTTCCTTCATCTTGTTTATCTTTGCATCAAATAAAAATGAGCCAAACTGAATAACTTGACGAGCCATGGGCTCATCATCCTCTCTCCCTTGAAACAAAGCCGTCCTCGGCTTTGCCATAATCTCTACTGACTTCTTCATCTTTGTAACTATTATATTTTTATCTTTCTTGTTGTCTTCATGTTCCATGAAACTAGATAGAGAGCCAATCTGTATAGGAGATTTATTAGCAACAATATCTGCATTTTTTAACTCCATGCGATGACAATCAGAAGCTTCACCCAAAGAATTAATAATCATAGAAGAATTCCCCTTGATGGCTCATTAAGTTGAGCATTAATCTCGGGAACCTCCTTTTTAACGAGAGTGCCTTTTGTCATCGCCACATTGTTCCCAAAAATATTATTGGAGATAGAACCAAATTGGATTGATGATTTAATTGGCTCCTTACAGCGAATCACGGACTCACTAGCAGCAGCAAGAGTAGGAATATTCACATCATTCTCTCCCTCTTGAAGCAAAGCCGTCCTCAGCTTTGGGGTAATTTTAGCAGCCCTTTTCGTCACTTGCACCTTGGAAAAAACCTCAGCCTTAATAGCACTCTCAAGCATTGGTTTGAGAACATGACAAACTCCCTTGTGCGCAAATGAATAATTATTGGAACGATCGGTATGAGTAGCATCAAGATCAAATTGCCATGGCCGACCTAATAATAAATGACAAGCACTCATCTTTACAACATCACAGTCAACTGTATCCACATAATTTCCAATAGAAAATTTAACTCGCACCTTGTGAGTAATTTTGAGTGTACCACTTTGGTTCATCCATTGGATATAACACGACATTGGAAGCCTCCGCATTGACAGAGACAAAGCATGCACAAGATCTGAACTAATAGGATTTGTGAAACTACCACCATCAATAATTAGCTTGCATACCTTATCATGGATTGTGCATTCTGACTGAAATATATTATAGCGTTACCCCTTCACATTACTAGCAGTACCATCCTGCTTGACTTCTTGAGCCAGCATAGATAAGCCACTGGCTGCATCATCAACAAGATCAAGTGATGGCTCTATAGGAGAACAAAAGAAAGAGTCTATAGCTTGCTGTTCTGGTGTGGAAAAAAATTTAGCACTCACGCTTACATCTCTCTCTTGCACAATTAACTCCTCTTTAGGTTCAGTTATGTTTTCTTTTGTAGCAGACACCTTTTTGTTTTCCTAAATATGAGGAATAATATCAGTAACATGAGCACATTTCTTCTCGGGCTGCTTGGCAACAGAAAATACAGAAGCAATAGTAGCCTTCGACTTTTAATCAACATATTGACTTTCCTTTGTTGCCACACACTTTTTCTTGGGACCAAGAGAACGGTGAGCACAAGCAGAGAACTTGTCACCATAATTATTGTGACTGGTAGCTTGCTTTAATTTAGCGGAAGAAACAAATTCAGCATGCATAGACTTGCCATAACTAACACCAGAACCTAGCTTCTTCTCATAAGAATTAATATCACCGACTGGCCGGTTAAAAGTAGGAAGGTACTCATCTCCAGCAATAGAATCAGCCCATGATGAGTGCATATTTGCCTTAGTGCCTTGGGGATTTTGTGCACGTGCAGTAGCTACCTTCTTTGACTCAAGAGAACGAAATCAGCGCCGAAGCACAGCTTTCATATCGCTCCATGTCCAACAAGGAAATTTTTTGTCCCAGCGATCCCACCAATGTAAAATATCATTAGCCATTGTCTCTTCTACATAGAACAACTTTAGGGCCGATGCAAGTCCACGACCCTAGAAGAAATCTTCCATATGTTCTTCCCAATCAAGTACTCCTTGAGACGTGTTGCTAGATATAACTTTGGCAAAAGATGAACTTTCTTGAGCAATTTCAAATCAGCCATTGAAAAAAATATCCAAATGCACCGTGAGCAACCCAGAAGCTGATGAGGACATGACACCTATGCACATGACCATGTTTAGCGCGTGGTATGGAGGGGTAGAAGGCCAGCAAGGGTGTCCAAGTCAAGAAGGAGGCCCGAGACTAATTCGGTTCGAGTCCCCGAGGTGGAGGCCCAAAGCAACTCAAGTTCGAGTCTGCCTCGTCCTCCAGGACTAGTCTACCTTAAACTGGTCACCTAGGACGCATTTGGACTCTGTTTTCGATGATCCACATATGGTTGGAAAGCTAATTTGATAAAGAAGCCAATTCCAGTGGTCTCATGTCAAAAGCCCTTCAGAATCAACGGGAATCGTCGAAACAAGTTAGCATCCAGAATCTACCAGGGTGCTGCGACACTGTCTTTTGGTCCGTTGGACCGTGTATCATGTTTGGGCCCATTAGGGGGCACATCCTGGGTAGGCGACGACCCTAAGACTTTTATAATCATACGCTGCCGCTATCATTAGATTTTGGGTTTTGCTTAGATTAATCTGTCAAGAATAGTTTCACTGTTCATCGGTTTGTGAGACCTCAACTTCGTGAGATTAATCATTCATCTGCAATTTGATTGCTTTCTTTCTTGTTCTTGCTTGTGTTCTTCGTTGCGCAGACAATGATTAGCCTTCTTGGCGAGGTCAATCGGATCCATGTCTCGGTTGATAACCAGAGGAGTTGTGGTACTAAGATTGCAGGGTTCGATCTTTCGATCTGAAGTCAGATCGGTGCGTCATTCTCTGCCACAACGATAGTTACCACTACCTGACGGAAGATCGGGATCCCCGTTTCCATTAAGTGGTAATCAGAGCTTCAGGTATTACCATCAGGTTTATCATTACCCTAGTTTTGTTTTGTCTTTGTCCTATAAATCCAGAAAATTGCCCCATAGAAATATTTGTGTTAATCTTTGTTTTCTCCCTATCCTATCACCCATTGTGCCATTGCAATATTTTAATTTTAGTTTGCTTTATTGAACGGTCGTCCCTCGCGTGTCATCGTGTTGGTTGCGTCTAGATTTTGTTGTGTGATCTTGGTCTAGTGTCAAGTCTTGTCTTCCAGTGTGGTGATAGTTTGTTCCTTTTCGTCAAATCTTGCATCCCTGTTGGTTGTTACGTGAGCAAATTGAGGGCAAAGAATAAGTCAAGTTGAGAGAGACATATAGTACAAATCTTTATCCTGATCCTTATTTCTACGTTTAAAAAGGATATCTCATCTGATCTCCACGGTTGTAGCTGGTGGATTATTCTTGCGCATAGTTAGAAAGAAAGGAAAGCATTAATTGGCAGTTATAGTCTCCTTTGGAAATAATATGCACACAAGATTTTCTAGTATTGGTTAGTTGTGATCCTTGTTGGGCATCTCTTTGGTTTTTCCTTGCGCTAATCCAAAAGGAAAGTTCCTGTCAGGGTGTCCACGCCTAGGTAGTCCTACTGCTGATATTGCTTTGCTGGCCAAGAGTTTAGATCACGGACTCACTAGCAGCAGCAAGAGTAGGAATATTCACATCAATTGGGATAACTTAGATTTAATTATTCTCACACATGTTTCATCGAGTTCGATATAAAACTGGGTACTCCCCGTGAAGTGCTACATCGGTATAATATCCGTGCGCTTGTGGATTATTTTATGTGCATTAATTTATACCAATAACAGGCGATGTCGTGTTTTAGGTGTTTTAGATGTGTGTGTTCAAGTGTTTTCATTTGAATGTTGCGTATGTTGCAATGGCTATATATAAATGTTGCAAGCGTATATTTCATGTTGCAAACATATGTTCAAGTGTTTCAAACGTATGTTTCAAGTGTTTCATCTGGATGTTGCAGAAGTATATCTGGATATTGCATAACATGCATGTTATAAGCGTATGTTTCAAGTATTTTATATGTATGTTACAAGTGTTTCATCTAGATGTTGCAAAATTAGACATGGATGTTGTATATGTTTTTGCAATGAATTTCAAATGTTTTCAGGTGTTTCTAGACGTATGTGGTAAGTGTTTCAGACATATGTTGCAAGTATTTTTATTTAGATGTCACAAAAATAGATTAGGATGTTATACATGCTGCAATGGGACCCACCTATTGCAAGATGCCTGTCGCTGCTGCTAGGGCGTCGCTCGTAGGTCATTGTGTGGGGGGCCAGGGCTGCAGACGCCTCCGCAGGTGGGGCAGGTGACTGGGATCCACGCGAGTTTTCCACATGCGGGCGTGATAGTCATCCAGGAAACAGAGCAAGCGTGATCCACGTGAGTTTCCCACGTGCGGGCGTGATAGTCATTCAGGAAACAGAGCAAGCGTGATGGTAGATGTGAGAAACAGCGTGGGGCCATGTGATGGGACGCGCGAAAACAGGCGGACACGGTCTCTCTTACACTATCTCCAACAACCTACCCATAATGATACCTAAACCCAAAATACGTGCTTCACCTTACTTTAGCCTAAAAAAATAGCCTCCAACAGGATAGGCATACCAAGGACGCAAAATGCGTGCGAGGCAAGACGTAGCCCAAATATACGTCGCATGCTCCGACCAATGGGTCACGCGCTGTCGACCAATTGTTGGTGCTCTGCAGTTCATGTGAGAAGAAGAGTGCGTGTGGGGCCCGTGCTTGCATGCATCTGGGTGCCGCTCGTACGCTCCGTTTGCTCATGTCCATTCGTTAATGAGAGAAAGGGAGACCAGACCCGTGGGGACCACGCTCTGCATGCACTGCTGAAAGTGAGAGGAAGCTGTCAGTGCATCTTCTTTTATGTTTCCGGTTGGAAAACAACAACAAAAAGATACGTGACCTTTTTTCACGGCGCGACGTAGCCAATGAGTCTCCTATTTGTGCAGCACCGGGCTCTAGCAAGTTCTTTTTTTAAAAATTTTAGCGAATATAATAAGAAAAGAAAAAAGGGGAAAAAAGAGAGAGAGAAAAACACAGCCGGAGAAAGAAGCACCCAATTGGGCTCGCCAATGCATTCCCCCGTTTGATTTGATCTGACATCTGAGCACACAGTCTCTACTCGGGCCCGGCGCGTCCGCCCGGCGATGGCGAAGCCCCCGTCGTCCGCGGCGGCAGCGGCGGCCGCGGCCCGGTTCACAACCGGACCCGGCTCCTCCTCGTCCTCCTCGTCCTCCTCGTGGCCGTCGCCGCGTCCGCATCCACAGCGGGGTTCCTCCTCCGCGGTGCCCTGCGAGACCCCTGCGACGGCCGTGGGGACCCCGCCGCCCTCAACACCGCCGTCGCCGCGGGGAGTCCCCTCGGGTTCATGAGGTCCAAACTCGTGGTCCTCGTCTCCCACGAGCTCTCCCTCTCGGGTAATTTGCTCACTTAGACTTAGTGGTTCGCTTCACTTCGTAGCTCATACATTCCGGAGCCGTGGCATTTTAGTATTTGCTGGTTTGAGTACATCTCTTGCGGTCCCATTATTGGCAGCTTATTGGAACATGTGAGGGTGCACTGTGCGATTTGCACTGCTGATTGGTAACTCTAATTACTATCTTTCATTTAAGTTACCGAGAAACCAAACAGAGATGGAGTGAGATTTGTACTTGAGATCTCTTTGTACTTCCAGTGGTGAATATGAGAAGATTTCTGGGAAAGCTAGAAATTGATGACAATCAGAGTGATGTTATGCTAGCAGAAATAGTTATCTGATTACTCGTAGCATATACTCAGAAGCTGTTGAGTACTTAACAATGTTCATGTTGCTCCTAAGTTGGAGTATTCGAGTTCTGAAATGGTATCTGTTGAAAGGATCTCCGAAACCTAAAGCATCGTTTGTTTGTTGCTGGCATCCATTTTAATGACCAATCAGTCTTAGTGGAAATACTCCTAACTGATGCAGGTGGCCCACTTTTACTGATGGAATTGGCATTTCTTCTGAGACATGTTGGCTCGCAAGTGGTGTGGATAACAGACCAGAGATCAGAAGAAACAAATGATGTCACATATAGCTTGGAGCATAGGATGTTGAACCATGGAGTGCAGGTATGAATGCTTCTGCAGATGTGTAGCTTGGAATTTCGGTCTTACATTTGTGCATGTAGCGTGGGATTCACATGTGCCAATGTGGTAAAGTTACAAGGCAACACTCTTAGTTTCTAGAAGTACAATCGAATTTTGAGAAAACACAAACACAATAGCAGAGGGTGATAACTACCATCTGATAAACATAGGTCATCAGGTTTAGGGCTTGTTTGGCACGGCTCCTCCAGAGGGGCTCCTCCGGAGGAGCCGGAGCCATTTTGGAGGAGCCACAAATTGTGGCTCCTCCAAAACGGCTCCGGCTCCTCTGTTTTTTACTAAAAAACGGCTCCTCCAAGAAAACGTTTGGCAGGGCTCCTCTGGAGGAGCCAGAGCCGGAGCCGGAGAGGAGCCCTGCCAAACAAGCCCTTAGACTTGTTGACTTAACTGTATTAAATTTTCTGGAAGGGTTGTGCTCTTGTTCTTAAATATATGTCTGTCTAGGATTTTGCATAACCAAGGGCCATGGCACACCAACAAAAGATGTTGTTACCCTCATTCAAAGCCTTGATCAGGTTTGTTAGTTCTCTTGAATGTTGTGTGTACTCTAGGGCATTGTACTAAATGATCTTGTGAATAGAAATTGATCATTAGGACAATAGAGTTTTTCTAGGCGCAAAAAAAAAGCAAAATCATAGACTACCTTGTACTTTTAACGGCTTGTCTATAGCTCATTGAGTGATTCAGTGTCTGGAAATGCACAATTTTTGGGTTGTCTGATTGGAATCCAACGTCCATTGCTGTCTTCCATTCTTTCTTGAGTTCTTCCTCTGAATACCACCTCTGCTGCCAGACACTTCCAACTGCTCTCCTCTCCCTCACATCCTTCTAATCCTGCCTCTGCCCTGCCTATGGCAACCTCTCTATGCTGCCTGCCACTACTGCCATCGTTGTTGATCATGTCCTGACCATATCCATTGGCCGTCCACCACTTCCCCGGTAGGTGGCGCCACCGCCACCTTATCACACCACCTTTGTACAGTTGTACCACCAGAACTGCCGGTCGAGCTTGCTGCCAGTGGCCTTCCCTCTAAACCCAGGACCTTTTCCCTGGTGAAGACCGCCCACCTGGAACCACAAACCCTAACATCTTCAGAGCCCTCATTGGAGTTGGGGAAAATAGTGGGATTGATACCTCTAGCATGATGAAAGGTGGCACTTAAAATGTCGGGTGAGCAAAACCTTCATATCACTCGGTTGTAAATTACTTCATTCGTTCCAAATTGTAAGTCGTTTTGGCTTTTCTAGGTACATAGCTTTTTGCTGATTTGCTATGCACCTAGATATACACTATGTCTTAGCTTTTTGCTGATTTGCTATGCACCTAGATATACACTATGTCTAGATACATATTAAAAACTATGAACCTAGAAAAATCAAAACGACTTACAGTTTGGAACGGAGGGAGTATCTTTTTTTTTTCTATTTTTAAAGAACGTTTGAAAGTTGAATTGAATCCAATTGTAAGCATCATCCATGAAGAATATTGATAAAGTTGGTGGAATTGCAAGAGTAATAACTAGCCTATGGGGTCATATGATGGTAACATGATTTTTTTTGTAGCTTTGTCTCTGTTAGTGTGAAATATTCTAAAATTACATGTAGTGAGGAACAGAGGGAATATGTCTCTTGGTTCCTCATTTAATTTTTTTCACGTCATAAGTCACTGATTGTCGAGTTCTATAAATTGAAGAGTATGCTAAAGTGGCAGGGGAACTTTAAAGAGCTATAGTGTTATGTGCCTAGGTTGCCAGAGATTGAGAGGGGATTTGGGGAGAAGGTGAAGGCTGGTTCTTTCGGGCAGCAGGAGCATGGAGCAACAGCCAGGAGGCTGGCGCCCAGGCCAGGGCAGAGAGATAGGCTAATCCCTTGTTCTACTTCTGCTTAAGTTGTAAAGGTGCATGGTCCTCTTTATATAGAGGTGACTCTAACTTGACTGCTAAGTAACCTTAGCACCTCATTTGACTGACAAGGCGCCACTGTTTCCCAAGGCAAGCTGGGTACGCCTTGATGCCTAGGTGATGCCTTTGATACTGTTCAAAAGATAAGACTTCCTAACCAACTAGGCTCTAGAACTTTCTTAATTATTCTAGACTTGGCAATGACTTGAATGGCAGCTGAGTCGCAGGACCTGTGGCACTACCCACTCTTGTGAACAGTACTGTGGACCTTAATGGACCTCTTATTGGACCCAGTTGGTCCTGGGCTATAACATGTAGGTATGTATCTTTCTGAAAATCTACAGCAACAGAAAAGAACACTTCTCAACTCTTGAAACATCAAGTACAAGAAGAACGCTGAGCGACATTCTACCTTTTCCTCCTTGAAGTGGCAGGAGAGTTGCCTGTTGCTTAAAGAAGTAAAAAGTAAACCAAATCACAAACATGAAAACCTAAGACATTCACCTGAATTGAATCCAATCTGAACAAAGGGAGCAGGAAGAACGCTGAGTAATATAACTTTTTTGAAAAAAAAGAAAGATAACTAATTTGTTTTCACTGAAATAGTATGATATGTTGGTCCTTCATATCTTTCTATGTTCAGTGGAGGAGAAATTGCTACAGTTCAGATGGAATTTCAGGAGTTCAAAGAGAATATGGGAGGTGGGAGGAAGAAGGATGGATTTGAATATGTTAGAACTGGCACGGGGACCAATTCCACTGTTTTCTTTGTTGATGTCCAGCTCATGGTAGCAAGAGACTACAAATTTGAGATGATCAGATTGGCTACTTTGCTTCTAGGAACTACTCAGTGCAATTTGTAAGCAGGAAGGATTGAGTATAATGCGTGGTTGTATTGCGTTGAGCCTCTCGGGCAGTATATATAGAGTACAGAGACTTGGGAGGCAAGACACCTCCCTGGATACATATGGCAATATTGGATTACAATCCTAACTACTAAATATACTCTAATACAATTCATTAGTCATTTTCTTGTTTGTGCACCTCATTTGGCTTTACTATGTTAATATTGAGCATAATTTAATGAAGTGCAAAAGGAAAGATTGATGCACAAACTATCTCAGCTGACATGCATCGAGATGTAAGTTAATCCTTGCTTACTTTGAACTCAAACTGCTTGTTTCACAGGTTTTACCAGCTAGGGGACAGGAGGCAGTTGATATTGCTCTAAAAGCTGATCTGGTTATTTTAAACACTGCTGTTGCTGGCAAGTGGCTTGATCCTGTTCTGAAAGATCATGTTCCTAAAGTCCTTCCGAAGATTTTGTGGTGGATCCATGAAATGCGAGGGCATTACTTTAAGGTTGAATATGTCAAACATCTTCCCTTTGTTGCTGGAGCCATGATTGATTCTCGTACAACGGCTGAATATTGGAAGAGCAGGACTAGCAACCTCCTAAAGTATGTGTAAAATTATTGATTCTCTCTGGTCCTTTTCCATAGTATTAATTGCTGGGTTCTGTATATAACATTGAAGAGAATGGTATCTTAGTTTGACTCCTTACTACTGATCTGAATAACCTATCTAGGAGAGAATATATCTGTCCCTTGCTTCTCTGTTGATGGCTCCAAACTGACTGGCTATATGTATTTTTCTGATTTTCTGTTATGTATGGATCAGCTGTTTCTTGCATTTTCTTACTTGTTGAGTATCTAATTCATCATTGTACACCTGTAATTTTGTATAAAGAATACAGATGCCACAAACTTATGTTGTTCACCTGGGGAATAGTAAAGAACTAATGGTAGTTGCTGAAGATAATGTCGCAAGAAGAGTCCTACGGAAACATATTCGTGAGTCCCTTGGAGTACGGAGTGAAGATATCCTGTTTGCAATAATAAACAGTATGTTTCACTGCTTTCTAATTCTGCAATTTCCAATTATATTCTTTGCGATGGGTCCTGATGCTATCCTAATCAAGTGTGGAGATGTCTCAGGGATATAGCTATAGTATGGCTAACTAAGATGTTCAACAATATCTTTCGATCGAACAAGATATCTGAGGAGTGGAGAAGAAGCATATTGGTACCAATCTACAAGAATAAGGGAGATATCTAAAGTTGTACTAATTATCGGGAAATTAAGTTGATGAGCCACACTATGAAGTTATGGGAGAGTCATCGATCAGCGCCTGCGAGGAACGACACAAATATCAACAAACTAATTTGGTTTCATACCCGGAAGGTCAACCACAGAAGCAATCTTCTTAATAAGACATGTTATGGAGCGGTTTAGAGAGCAGAAGAAGGATCTCCACTTTGTTTTTATTGACTTGGAGAAGGCTTATGACAAGATATCAAGAAATGTTATGTGGTGGTCTTTGGATAAACATAAAGTCCCATCAAAGTACGTGATCCTCATCAAGGACATGTATAACAATGTTGTGACTAGTGTTCGAACAAACGATGGTAATACAGATTACTTCCCGATTAAAATTGGACTTCATCAAGGGTCAGCCTTAAGTCCGTATCTCTTTGCCTTGGTAATGAATGAGGTTACCAGGAACATACAAGGGGATATCCCTTGGTATATGTTGTTCGCTGATGATGTAGTGTTAGAAAGTCAGGCGGGAGTAAATAGGAAACTAGAGTTATAGCGGCAGACCCTTGAATCTAAAGGTTTTAGATTGAGCAGAACTAAAATCGAATACGTGAGAAGCGACTTTGGCGGAGTTGTACACGAGGAGGAATATGTGAGTTTGGAAGGTAAGTAGTGCCTAAGAAGGATACATTTCGGTATCTGGGATCGATGCTACAGAGGGATGGAGATATTGATGCGGACGTTAGCCATAGAATCAAAGTGGCGATAAGCTTTTGGCATTCTCTTTGACAAAAGTGTACCACAAAAGCTAAAAGTCAAGTTCTATAGAAGGAAAAAGTCTACTTAACCCCTCACCTTTCATACATGGTCCACTTCACCCCCCAACTATGAAACCGTCTGTTTTACCCCCTGAATTTTCCAAAACCGTCTATTTTACCCCCCGGGTGGTTTTTGACAGCGGTTTGCTACAGTAACAACATGTTTGCTACAGTGGTGGTGGTTTGAATTTTTATTTTTTATTTTTGATGAATCTTTGAAAAATCACAGTAAATCATAGAAAAATTATAAAATAAAAAATTTAATTTTGTTGGACTCTACATGAGTAGATCTACATAGTGAATAAATAATACGGTATGCTTTAGTATAAAATTTTTACTGTAGCCTTAGATTAATTGGAAAATCTAATTTTGTCTGTAATTAATTGAAATAATTCATAGCTGCAGCTTCTATGGTCCAATTGTGGTGAAATTTTTATGGTACGCTAATTATTGTATGCTTGAACTATAGTAAAAATTTCGTACTCGTTGGACTATGTATAACTTAGTTATAGATAAATTCTAATTAATTACATACAAAATTAGATTTTCCAATTAATCTAAAGTTACAAAAAAAATTTGTACTCAAGCATACCGTATTATATATTCACTGTGTAGATTTACTCATATGGAGTCCAATAAAATTAGATTTTTCATTTTATGATTTTTCTATGATTTACTATGATTTTTAAAAAATTCACCGAAAATAAATTTAAAAAAAAAGAAAATTCAAAACCACCGGCACTGTAGCAAACCCACCGTTGCTGTAGCAGACCCGCTGTTACTGTAGCAACCGCCGCTAAAAACCACCTAGGGGGAAAATAGACGGTTTTAGAAAGTTCAGGGGGTAAAACAGACGGTTTCATAGTTCGGGGGTGAAGTAGACCAAGTATGAAAGGTGGGGGTTAAGTAGACTTTTTTCTTCTATAGAACGGCGATTAGACCGGCTATGTTGTATGGAGCAGAATGTTGGCCTACAAAGATTCGATATGTTCAACAACTGAGTGTTGCAGAAATACGTATGTTGCGATAGATTTACGGTCACACAAGAATGGACCGAGTTCGGAACGATGATATATGTAATCGCCTAGAGGTAGCACCAATTAAAGAAAAGCTTATCTAACATCGATTGAGGTGGTTTGACCATGTTCAAAGAAGACCTCCAAAGACACCAGTGCATTGTAGAGTTCTAAACCAAGCTAATAATATGAGAAGAGGTAGAGAAAGACCGAAATTAACATGAGGGAGGCAATAAAAGGATATTTGAAAGTTTAGGATATACCTAGAGATCTATGTTTGAATAAGAGTATTTGGAAAGCAGCTATTGAAGTGTCTGAACTGTGACTTGGGGCTCTTGGTGGGTTTCAACTCTAGCCTACCTCAATTTGCTTAGGACTGAAAGGCTATGTTGTTGTTGCTGCTGATTCTTTGGTCTATGTGAATTTTTATGTTCTTGTATTGCATTTTCCTTTCTTAGATATCCTGTAATGCACAGGTGTATCACGAGGAAAGGTTTGCAGCTCATCCAACGCCAGAAACTAAAAGTGCCTACAATGCATGCTGTAGTTGTGGGAAGTGATATGAATGCTCAGACCAAATTTGAGACTCAGTTACGTGACTTTGTGGTGAAGAATGCGATTCATGACCGTGGCCTTGTTTAGATTACCTCCAGATTTCAAGTTTTTTCACTCTCTCTCTATCACATCAATTTTTTAAAGGTATGTATGGAGCATTAAATGTAGATAAAAAAATAACTAATTACACAGTTTGGTTGTAAATCACGAGACGAATCTTTTGAGCCTAGTTAGTCCATAATCAGATAAAGTTTGTCAAATACAAACGAAACGTGCTACAGTGTCCAGATTGCAAAAATTTGCAATCTAAACGAGGCCCGTGTCCATTTTGTGAACAAGACATTGGCAGTGGCCCCTTATTTGGCAGCAATTGATGTGCTTGTTCAGAATTCTCAGGTAAGTCGTAACTCTGGAGGCTCCTTTCGTATGGTCCTTGTTTTTCTCCTCACAACTCGGTCTCTGTTAATTGATTTTCCTGGGGTATGTTTATAGGATGCAAGGTCTAGTTAATAAAAGAGCTGATTCAGTCAGTTCTCTAGTTTAGTCTGCCTGCTTGTATTCTAATGCCAATTTTTAATAACTAATGCAGCCTATATGTTCACCATGGTACCACACTTTATGTCACAGAGAAGCTTTCGGTAGCTAAAGAATGTAAAAAGGGTCATCCTTCATTTGGTATAGCATTTGGGTGAGATTTTTACTTTCTTTTACTTTTGTCATCTTCTCACCTAAGGCCAGGTCTTAAATTTATCAGGACTCAGTGTTCTCCTAAATGGCCGTTTATAGCCCATTTAAACACAATTTAAATGGTGCACGGTAGTAATGCTGTTTTTGTTTAATTGACCGCTTATCCCATTCAGGCTTGTTACTTTAGTTACTTGTACCAACACTCGAGCATCGCTGAAATTTCCTTATCTTTGGTCTGCAGCTTTGCCTAAGAACAGGCCAAGAATCCAGTTGGTATCTTCGGGTACTGGCTAAAAATGCTTAGATTAGGGAGTGCAAACACCGTTTCGCACATCAGGTGTTCTTTCCGATTAGGCCTTGTTTAGTTGGCGAATTTTTTTAGGAAATGCTATCGTAGCACTTTCGTCGTTATTTGACAATTAGTGTCCAATCATAGTCTAATTAGGCTTAAAAGATTCATTTCGTGAATTTCGTATAAACTGTGTAATTAGTTTTATTTTTTATTTATATTTAATGCTTCAGCATACGTCTAAAGATTTGATGTGATGGAGAATCTTGAAAAATTTTACAAAATTTTAGAAACTAAACAGGCACTTAGTAACTTTGGTAGAAGTCCTGGATTAGTATATGCCTGCTGTAAATGATTCAGTTTGCCATACTCGATGCTACGCAGGCGGTGATAGACTGTTTAGATGTTTGTTCCCATGTGAATTTCCTTCTGCTTCAGACTTTCAGTAATAGCATTTATTTTTTCTACCTACTAGGCCCGTGGAGAATGCTTCGGAAGGATAACAATTGAAGCAATGGCATTCAAGTTGCCAGTATTGGTAAACCTCCTTTCTCTCTCTTCCACTTGTGCGTGTTAGTACAGTACAGACAGGGAATCAAATTTAAAAATTTGGCTACTGTAGCACTTTCGTTTTTATTTGACAATTAGTATTCAATCATGGACTAATTAGGCTCAAAACGTAAGTCTCGCGATTTCTAACCAAATTGTGCAATTAGTTTTTTTTTCGTCTACCTTTAATGCTCCATACACGTATCGCAAGATTCAATGCAATGGCTACTGTAGCTCTTTTTGGGAAAACTTTTTGGAACTAAACGTGGCCTCACTTCTTCGGAGTATCAATGGCCAATCTTTCTACGTAGTATTATACGTGTTTAGTTGCCAGGCCAAATTCTAAAAAAATGCTACAGTATCCATCACATCGAATCTTGCGATACGTGCATGGAGCATTAAATGTAGGCGAAAAAAAAACTAATTGCACAGTTTGGTTGAAAATCGCGAGACGAACGTTTTAAGCCTAATTAGACCATAATTGAACACTAACTGTCAAATAAAAACGAAAGTGCTACAGTAACCAAAAATCTAAAATTCACCCAATTAAACACCCTCTGAGCAACTGACCATGCTGCAGCATTTTGAAACGCGGACCACCGATTTTCTGAATTCGGAGACCAGAGTTATTGTTGTGAATCATGAGTATGGAGCCATTGTAAACTATCATGAGCCCGCCATATGCTGTTTTGGCCTGCATTCTGTCGCGCACCGTCAATTTTCGACCTGATTTGATTATTGGCCTCATCACCATCTTGCTATATCAGGGCACGGCTGCTGGAGGGACCACGGAAATCGTCGTGGACGGCTCGACTGGCCTTCTGCATCCTGCTGGGAAGGAGGGCGTGACGCCTCTTGCAAAGAACATTGCGAGACTCGCAAGCCATGCCGAGGAAAGGGTCTCCATGGGGGAAAAGGGCTATGACAGGGTGAAGGAAATGTTCATGGAGCACCACATGGCTGAGAGGATCGCGGCGGTGTTGAAGGAAGTTCTGCGGAAATCACAGGAATACTCTAGGTCTTGATTCTCTCGAAAAACACTCTAAACAAGGCGTTAACTAAGATTTTACGGGCTACGCCTACGTGGTTCAGACTGGAGGTAAACTGTCTAGATTACAGTCTGTTCCATCAGTTGGTCTACTCATTTCTCTTCGTTTTAGCTACTAGGCCTTGTTTAGATTACCTCCAAATTCCAAGTTTTTTCATTCTCTCTCCGTCACATCAATTTTTGGACGTATGCATAGAGCATTAAATGTAGGTAAAAAAATAACTAATTGCACAGTTTGGTTGTAAATCACGAGACGAATCTTTTAAGCCTAGTTAGTTTATGATCAGATAAAGTTTATCAAATACAAACGAAACGTGCTACAGTGTCCAGATTACAAAAATTTGCAATGCCTGGGATAGGACCGACGCGTTAAATGTTTTTACAGCTGTTCCTGTACGACTTCACCATAAGTTGGTGCGCGCTGTGCCGATGCGGCGACGCCGTTGATGAGGTTTGACGCGGTTACAGGGCAACACATCAATCGTTTTACTGCTGTACAGTACTTGTTTGCGGTGCAGCTGCCAGATTCAAACGTAATTCAGGCCTTGTTTGAACGAGGTCGTAAAATTTTGGGTGTCACATTGGGTATCGTATAGAACGTTTGATATTAATAAAAAAATAAATTATAGAATTCATCGGTAATCCACTAGATAAATTTATTAAGCCTAATTAATTCGTTATTAGCATATGTGTTATTGTAACATCATATTGTCGAATCATAGATTAATTAGACTTAAAAGATTCATCTCGTAAATTAATCGCAAACTATGTAATTAATTATTTTTTTAAGTCCATATTTAATACTCTTGTATCAAACATTTAATGAAATCGGGGAGTAAACTTCAGGAGGAACTAAACAGGTCCGGGCCTGGTTGAACAATTCGTACGCTAATAACAGTTGCCAGAGTACATGCACCGCCCCTTTGCTGACATCCTTGGCAATGGAAATTGCTTCATCAGAGATTCAGAGGCAAGAACAACGCAGTCTCGATCGAATTCAACTCCCTTCCGTTGTCAGCTTGGGCTTTTTTTTAATATAATAATATAATATATAGCTCCTGAAGGTCGCCGGCGCGGTCACTTGACATCAGTTGGCGGCGGCGAGCTTGTCCGGCGGTGGTGGCAGCGGCTTCTTCTTGCCGAGCTTGTACCTGACCATCCTGAGGATCCGCAGGAACCAGTAGGCGCTCACCAGCTGCAGCCCCGACGCCATCGCCTGGCAAAGCGGAAGCAAAAGAACAGAGCATGTCGTAGGTTGTTGCGACCGAGTTGGTTTGGCTGGCGAACGGATTCGCTGAGGGAGGGCGCATGCGTGCGTTAGTAGCGTACCTTGATGAGGATGGGGTTGTCGGCCGTCACAGTGACGTAGGTGATGTAGGGCCCGAAGCCCATCCGGGCGACGGAGAAGGTGACGGCGAAGAGCACGTCGACGAGGAGGTTAAGGTCGGTGTCCCGGACGCCGAACTCCTTGAGCATCTCCCGGAGGTGCAGCAGCGGGCTGGAGATCTCCGTGACGAACAGGCAGGCCACCTCCTCCGTCCCGCACTGCACCGCCACTCGTCGTTAGTTAGCTCAACAAACCAGCAACGGCCGGCAGCCTACCGACGACGAAATGCATGTGACTTGTCGCCGCTCGCTCACCCTCTGGTAGGCGAGCCCGGCGCCGATGCCGACGATGCTGACGAGGTGGTGCACGGTGTTGTCCAGCCGCGTGTCGCCGTTGAGGTGGCAGCACGCCGCGTCGTACACCATGTACGCAAGCGTAACCGCCAGCGCCCTCATCTGCCAGTATTTATTGTGACGCCACTGTCATCGGCTTATCATGAGAGTTAAAGATCGCCGGAGGTGGTTGTAGCCGCCAGCCAGCCGTTCGTTCAGGAGGTAGGCGGAGGCCAGGGCGTCCGGCACTCCGGCATGTGCGTGCGTACGTTCGCACGCCGTGTTATTATATATGTACGCAAAAGAAGAAAAAAAAAACCGTATACCTGGCGCGGGGAGGATGCGGCGGCGAGCGGGCAGACGGGGCACGACCAGTCGGCGACGGAGAGGCTGGCGAGGCACACGGCGGCGACGGCGTGCATGGTGGAGACGGCGCGGTTGCAGAAGTCGTAGGAGCGCTTGGGGAACAGCGCCCGCACCAGCAAGAACGCGGTCGACCACAGCACCACCCCGGACGCCACCCAGCTCACCACGTTGCTGCCGTTGACGCCCGGATCCTCCATGGCCGCCGACTCAGTCTCCATAGCCTGCTTCCCTCCTAGCTCCTAACCGAGAGGATCTGACGAGAGACGGAGAGAGAGATCTGGGAGGAAATGAAGAAGGAGCTCAGACACGATCGGTCACGGCGGTAGCGTGACTGACAGGTATACAGACTCGGACACATGATGCCGTCGATTTACCGGTGGCGTGGTGTGGCGGAGTTATATGATAGGTTCACCGGTGGATTCAATGGGGGCGGTTGGGGACGTCAGAGGAAAGCAACAATTCTTAACTCGTTCTTGGTTCTGGTTGATGTACGGGACGTGTCATACCTCTCCGTTTCTGGTTCTTCCCTCGTGCAAAACATATGCTTTTTGCCTTTAAAAAAAACATATGCTTTTTTTAAATCCCAAACCCTAGCCCGTCGCCACCCCCTCTCCCGCCGCGCCGCAGCCGGAGCAGGCCGACAGCAAGGCCATGCCACTTGCCGGGATGGTGGCAATGGAGCTTTTTCTGCGCGTTTTCGGCGTGGACGCAACAGCTAGCAGGACGGCGGATCAAGCTCTTGTGCATGCTGTGAAGGGCTCGATTTGTGCGCTTGCTCGTACGTCGGCGTCGGCGCCTTGCTGGGTGTTGCCCCGGCCAGCTGGAAGCGCAAAAGAGGCGACCAAGACAGGTTCACTGTTTTGGTACGGATCTGCCCGGGTGAGGCCACCCCCTCCCTTTCCCGGCGCTGGATAGCCCAGCGGATTTGTAGCCTACGTGGGGATGGCGCACGCCCGGCGCCGGCGCCTGGAGACGGTTGCGAGGGACGGTTGGATCGTCGTGGCCAGCGGCCAAATCTGCGATCAAGTGACTAGTCCGCGTGGCTGGTGGTTTGCTAGCGGTGGCGTTGTCGTTAGATAATCTACTGTTTCCTTGTGTGAACACACAGCAAGGGAAGACGGCGTCGAAAATGCCCCTTGTTGTGGTACTATAGCCGCTACAGAGGCAGGCGCCGAATGGCTCACCTGCCGGACTATAGCCACATGCAGGGACATGCGCAGAAGTCAGTCCTGCTGTGTTATCTAGTTACTGTTGCAGCATGTGCGCTGTACTAGAATTAGATGGATAGAGTTATATAAATAGACTACCACGACAACTCAATAAAGAGAGTTCAAATTTGCCATCTCCTATATAGGGCTCCGGCCAACGCTGGTGCCTGTACTGTGTGTGTATGCTCTGTTCTCCCTCTTCTTCAACCTCTAGCCAAAGTGTGTGGGGACGGACAACGTTTTTTTATGGTCGGCTTAGCTAGTGGGTGCTCGACAACACTAGCGGGTGCTCGGCAAGACTCGTGAGTGGTCGACTCACCTGAGCCGGTGATCCTGTGGGCCAACAAGTGGTATCAGAGCCGTACAAGCGCCGTCGCCGGACTAACCGCTGGCGATGACGAACGATTCGAAGATGGGCGACAGCAGTGGCACTGCTGTGGCTGCCCAGCCACGACCAAAGGTCGTTGTTTACATGGTAAGGGAGATCAGCAGCACCAGTTGGCCGACGCTGACTCACACCAACTATGGAGAGTGGTCGGTGACCATGAAGGTCAAGCTCAGAGCCCGACGGCTCTGGAATGCTGTTGACAAGGGCACCGACAATGAGGAAGATGGCATGTCAGCGTTGGAGGCTATCATCGCTGCTGTACCTGTGGAGTATAGGGAGCCGTTGGGGGCGAAGAGCTCTGCTAAGGAGGCGTGGGAGGCTATTGCGGCGATGCATGTCAGTTTCGACCGCGCAAAGAAGGCGACGGCCCAACTTCTGAAACAGGAGTACGCCAACCTCAAGTTATGGTGAAACGGTTGAGGATTTCTCTCTCCGCCTGCAGACGCTCATCATCAAGTTGAAGAGCCACGACGTCACCATCGACGAAGAGGAGGCAGTCTTCAAGTACCTCCACTCCATGCCGGCAAAGTACATCCATATCACTCTCTCTATAGAGACGATGCTAGATTTGTCCACCCTCACCATTGAGGATGTGATAGGCCATCTGTGGGTGGTGGACGAGCGCCTAGAGCAGGCGACAGCAACGAAGGACAACGACAAACTGCTATTGACAGAAGAGAAGTGGGCTGCTCGGAGAAACTTTGGGAAGGCAGCCTCCTCCAGCCGCGGTGGCAATGACAAGCGCCGCGGCAAGGCTTCTTCAGAGAAAAAGAAGTAGGTCGACCCCAACGCATGCCGGCGCTGCGGGAAGATGGGCCATTGGGCACGGTAGTGCCCAAATCGCAAGCAGGAGAAGAAGGCTGAGGCTCATCTGGCGTAAGCTGATGATGATGATGAGGCCACTATCCTGATGGTGACGTTTTGTGCACTGCACGACATCGAGGCCGAGGAGAGGGAAGAGGCGATGACGGTGGAAGGACCTGGGAAGGCCCTGAAGACTGTCAACCTCGACGAACAACGCGCCCAAGTCCACCTCGGATGTGTGGGCGCCGACTAGGAGCAGCGGTGGTATCTAGACTCTGGTGCCAACAACCACATAACGGGCTCTAAGGCATCCTTCTCCGAGCTCGACGACGATGTTACCGGTACGGTGTGAAAGGATCAAGATGCCCAAGAGGGGGGGGTGAATTGGGCTAATTCTAAATTTTCTTGCAATAATCAAATCCTACGGATAGCCCAATTAACCCCTTGTGCCTAGAAAAGTGTTTCTATCAAATTAACGCACAAAAGACTTGCAACCTATGTTCCAAACTTACTCTAGCATGGTAATTCTATGAATGTAAAGACAAGTATTGAATTGCTCAAAGTAAATACTTAAAGTAAATGCTCAAAGTAAATGGAGAGAGGAACGTGGCGATGTTTTGCCGAGGTATCGGAGAGTCGCCACTCCCCACTAGTCCTTGTTGGAGCACCCGCGCAAGGGTGTAGCTCCCCTTGATCTGCGCAAGGATCAAGTGCTCTCTACGGGTTGATTCTTCGACACTCCATCGCAGCGAATCACCTAAAACCGCTCACAACTTGAGTTGGGTCATCCACAAGCTCCGCCGGGTGAACACCAAGCTCCCAACCACCACCAAGCCATCTAGGTGATGGCGATCACCAAGAGTAACAAGCACGAACTCTCACTTGACCACGCGAAGCCTAATGTGAAGATGGATGCACACTTGTCTACTCTTGATTCACTAATGAGGTTTCACTCTTGGATTCTCAAATCACAAACACCTCACTAGGACCTTGCTCTTCTTGGTACTCACAAACATGTTTCTCAGCTGTTGGAATGAGCAAAAGTAACTCCACACACGAGTGGAGCTTCTATTTATAAGGCAGCCTGAAAAATGAACCGTTATGAGCTTCTGCGGGGTGACCGGACGCTCCAGTCGTGTTGACCGGACGCTCCGGTCAGTTCAACCGTGAACCAGTAAAAATGTATTGACCGGACGCTGGTAGGGTCCGGTCAGCACTGATCGGACGCGTCCGGTCGCATGAAACCCTTACTGGACTCGACCGAACGCTGAACCCTCAGGGTCCGGTCAGCACTGACCGAACGCGTCCGGTCATAGATTCCCTTCTCTGGAACCTTACTGGAGTCGACCGGACGCTGCCTTTCAGCGTCCAGTCACTTGACCCCTCCAGCATCTGGTCGCACCGAACGCAGACAGCTGATCAAATAAACTGACCAGACCCTGCGGCCAGCGTCTGGTCATACCGGGGCCAGCGTCCGGTCAGCATTTGACCCTCCATTCACTTCTAACTCTCGATCATATGTGAATGAAGTTTGCTCTAAAGGATCTTAGGCATTCATAGGAGCTACCTAGAGCTAGTTTTAACAAGTGTGCACCACACCTAACTCACTAGACTCAACTAGGTCAAGCTACATGTCCATACCCCCCTTAATAGTACGGCCAAAGGAAAAACAAAGTCCTAAACTACTCTAAGTGTCACTCCAACTCCAATCGACACTTAGAACTAGTCATCCTTAACCTTGTCGTCCATCCTTTGAAAACTGAAATGATTTTCATCGTAGGGGCATGACAACTTTGATTGCCCGATTGATCTCCATTACCATGACCTAACTTAATTGCATCTGCAAAACACACGTTAGTCATAGTAATCTTGTATTGTTATTAATCACCGAAACCCAACTAGGGGCCTAGATGCTTTCAATCTCCCCCTTTTTGGTGATTGATGACAATACCACCTTGAGTATGTGAAAGAGTGAGGTTTTTGACGGGCTTAGTTCATATAAGCTATTGTCGGTAAGAACAAAAGTGTTAGTCAAGCTTATATGACCCAAGCCAACACAATGTACTCAAAGAATATGAATTAAGCATGAGTACGAGTAACAAAGCTCATTTGCATCGGAGTAAAACTGCGGAAGCAAAGGCAAATGAGCATAACACAAGTGATATGACACATAAATAATGTAAAGTAGAGAGCACACATGTCATATAACACAATCACGTAGATAGCACTGTCACATAGATATAATAATATACATGAAAGTAATCACACGAATGCATAAATAAGTGTATCTCACAAATAAAAACTCCAAATGTATATAATAAGCTAATACTAGACAACTAGCTCCCCCTGAAACTCTACATACTCGAACCCTCTCCCCCTTTGGCGTCAAACACCAAAACCTAAGGGTCAGCCGGTGGGGCTGCAGCGGATGAGTCGGGCGCTGAAGTACGTGGGGCAAGCTAGAACTGGGCACCATCATCATCTGACCTTGAGCTCTGAACTGACTGACCCTCTGTGGCAGGAAGTGTTGCTGAAGTGGTCTAGGTCTGAGCTAGGACAGGTGCTGCCTGTGAAGCTGCTGGTACATCTATAGGATCTAATGATGCAACTGAGCTAGTAAGCCTCTGAGTAGTCACTGCGACTGGGGCTGCTGTAGAAGGACCGGCGGCATGCATATGAGGTGGTGTAGGCATGCCGGTCAGCTCGCCGAAAGATGCTCCAAGACTCCTAGAGACTGACGTGTCAGGCACAAATAGCGAGGGTGACTGCTCTGGTGAGAAGCCCATGTGATATGGAGTGAACTATGGGGCAACCACCGGTGAGGACAACCACTGGGACACCTGAACTGTAGGTGAGGCAAACTAAGCTGGAGGCTGTCCCTGACTTTGAAGCCCACTGGGCTGTATAGCTGGAGTCGTCGTGGTGGAGGCAGGCTGAGCAAGCTGGGGCGAAGACTATGGTAGTGGGGCCCCAAGTGCTGTCACGACATGCTGCATAAAGCCCATAAGCTGCTACTGCATGAGTATCTACTAGTGATGCATCTGCTGCTGCTGCTGCTGGAGAAGCTGCTGTTGCCTCTGGAACTCGTCCTAACGAGCCTAGAACTGTGCGAAGTTGGCAGCAGTCTTCTATGCCTATCGTGCCTAGTCCTGCTGCATCCGCTCAAGAATAGCTATCAATGCAGGGTCCATCTGTGGTGCTGGTGGAGCTAAGCTGGAACTACCGGCCTCTGCATCATGTCTGCATGGAGGCATCTGAGGAATCGGTAGATAGTCATCATCCGAGCTATCACTGGACTTGGTCATCTCCTGTTGTGCCTCAAGCTGCTCCTCCTCTATAGCGGCGATGCCTCTAATGATCTCGTCTTGCTGAGCTGCTGACTCGGGAACATCTAGACGACGGCTGGGCCGAGCTGGTGCCTGTGGAGTGCTGTGCCTGATCCTCTGTGCCATGTTGTATGCTGGAAACTCTGTGGTGGCAGCCCTGTACTCGGCAACTAACTCAAGAGTCCTAACCTGCACACACTTGAGCATCAAGAATGTGACCTAATGTGCATAAGGAAGCTATCAGCGACCCTTGAAACCCTCAGCAATAGTATCCTCCATCTCTGATAGAAGGAGGTCCCAAATATCGAATACGGTCTGCTGCATCAGGGCATTAAGAAGCCAGAGCTGTAAGCGAGTCAGGCCCTCCCTGTATCCCAACCTGGGAAGCAGTGTCCTCCTGATAATGGCCTCTAGCACTCTTGCTGTAGGAGTCAAGTCACTAGGGTTCTTGCTCGACCCCTCACCAAAGGGCTCCTTGAAGCAATGTCGCACTAAATCTATAGGGGGCACCAACCCTCCATGAGGATGCCTGGGAGGCTCCTGCTGTCCATAGCATACCTCATACAGCTTGACAGGCTGATCCTGTAGCCGCAGTATCTCCTGGGCCCTAGAGCTCATCACCCGATAATCTCTGCCGTTGAATGCAAAATGAATGAAGTTATGATGAGGATCAATGTAGAGTGAAGCATAGAACTGCTAGACCCAAGATGGTACATATACTCCTGTCTGGCCAATCAGATCTGCAAGCCCCGGTAAATATGACAAGTAGGGGCGGATGTGCTCTCCAGCTGCTGCCACAATAGACTCCAAACTACAGACCCTCTGTGATCTGAATACTGCCCCACTGTTGATATAGGCATTGTAGAAGTCCTCCTGGAGCGGTGTATAGAACCCCTCAGCTACTCTCTCATCCCTCCTCAGAGGGAACCACATGTCGAACTCAACAAAGCGCAGCTGGCGAACCTGCCTGGCTGTAGCGGCCCTCAAGTCGAGGTGTACCACTGGAGGTGGACCCTGTGGTCTGGGCGGAGGGCATGACCCCCTACGCTATGTAGCTGGCCTCGGTGGAACTATAGCACTGGTACGACCTGAGCGGCATAGCTGGGGTGCTGGCTCGGTCTCCTCGGTCTGCTGACTCTCCTGAGTCTCCTAGGCTGGCTGAGGCTCTGCTGGTGGGGGCTGCTGTTGTGCCTCCTGCTGGGACTCCCCCTGACACTGAGGCTCCTCAATGGCTAGACGATGTCCTGCCATCATGATAGTCCTAGGTGGACTACCATGAAGTCGCTCAATCTCCCTCAGTCTGTCCTGCGCATCTGGTGCCAGCTGATCTGCTATGACGATTCCACTACGGGCACCGCCTCTCTCGGCATGCTCTGCGGTCTCTGCAACAGCTGCTGCTCTTGCTGTCTCTGCGTCGGGGTACTTGCGCTTCTTGGATGTCACCTGCTTGGTTGACTTGCCCTTCGATCCTACAGGCTGGCGAGGCAGGGGCCTCCGATCATCATCACCTAGACCACCACCAACGTTCTTGGTGCGAGCCATCTGATCTGACAAGAGGGTGAACTACCGCTGATGAAGATCAACAGATAAACTGACACTCCTGAGGCTTGGCCTCGATCCTTACTCACGAGCTTGGCTCCGAGTTGACTGTCAACTTCCACAAGAACCACAACGGCACCGACTCGCTGCACGATAGAATAGATGGATATACGAATAAATACAATATATCTAATAGATGCGAAAACCTAGTAAGCAAGCAATGTAGGTACGAAATTGAGACGACGGGCAAGCTACCTAAAGAAATGGCGAACTAGGAAAAGGAAAGACGTCGCGCGGGGGAACCTCGGAACCAGCTAGGGTTAGGTCGAAAGCCCTGAATGCGATTGGGAATCAATACAATGCAGTTGATCTAGATTCACAGGCAAAACAAAGTTGGAGCAATGATCTGGCCTTACCAAGGAGGAAACAGAGCTAGGGCGCTTGCTTGAGCAGCAGGAAGACTGGAGGCGCTGGATCCACAAGCTTGACATCAGCGTGGCTGACCCACTGAAAGGTCCTTGTTTGGTTTTGGTAATTGAGTGACAACCTAGGCGGACTAATTGTGTTTATGAGAGATACACAGGTGATTAGTCCACAGGTACATGTGTGTGAGCAACATATGCCATGAAGGTGAAAATGGCTTGGAGATGTTGCAAAGCTCACACATGTGATGATGAAGGAGCTTAAATGCACATGAGACATGACATTGAGTCATGTGATCAAGGTGGAGAAGATCAAGACAAGACTTGGCTTGATGGGCCGGTTGCAAGCGTGAAGGGCAAGTCGAAGGCTTTGGAGTGATGGACCATGTAGCGGTGAAGCTTGAGCAAGACTTGGCGCCGATGGACGATGGCAACGGTGAAGAGCAAGTAGAGTCAAGATCAATGAACCAATATGATCATGTGATGATATGAAGTGGATCATATCATTGTTGATCGTGTTGGTGCATGTGTTGCATCGACATTGAAGGAGATGGAATGGAATGCGCAAGGAAAAGGTATAACCTAGGGCATTTCATTTCACCGGTCATAGGTGTGTAGAGAAGTTTATGACCGGGTTTAGGATAGATGGTCGTACTATCAAGAGGGGCAAACTTGTTTGCATATCGGTCATCTAGTGCCACTTGAGTAATCTAACTTTGCATTATCGCTAGGATCGAGTGGCGTGGCAAGTTGAGTGGCTAACATCCTTTGGGAAATGATTGTGAAAATGCTAACACACATACACATGGTGGTGTACACTTGGTGGTGTTGGCACATTTACAATGGAGGTGGTGTTTGCAGGGGTGAGATGGGTTTGAGTGGCTAACATCCTTTGGGAAATGATTGTGAAAATGCTAACACACATACACATGGTGGTGTACACTTGGTGGTGTTCGCAAGCTCAGCGGGATTCGGCGCTTTTGGGAAAATGGAATGCCTGTTTTCTATTGCGCCGGATGCAAATTCTTGTGGTTGGCACATTGGAGCAAGGGTGATGAAGTTAGAAGTGAAAACGAGTTGGTCGCTAAGACGCTGGCGTCGGTCAACTGACCGGACGCTGGGTCTAAAAGCACCGGATGCTGGCAGGCTGCGTCCGGTCAAGCTGACGTACGATGACATAGAAGCTGGAGTGTGACCGGACGCTGGGCTGCGTCCGATCAAGTGTGACCGGACGTGTCCGGTCGAGGTCGATACCTTACTGGAAATGACCGGACGCTGGGGGTTCAGCGTCCGGTCAGTTGAAAGCTGCTGCGTCTGGTCAAGTCAAGTGACCGTTGGAACCGGGACACGTGGCTGTCTGTGGGCGACCGGACACTGAGGTCCAGCGTCCGGTCAACACGACCGGAGCGTCCGGTCGGCCCGATTTTTGCCCAGTGAAGGGGTAACGGCTAGTTTAGCCCTTGGGGCTATAAATAGAAGTGGCCTTCGGCCATGGCTGGTGTGGAGCACCTTGGGGGACTTTGTGTCCATGCTTGAGAGTGCTTGGGAGCCCTCCATCACACATATACATGATAGTGATCATTTGATTGTGTGAGTGAGCGATTCTAGTGCGATTGCATCGTGAGGTTGCATCGAGTGGCACTAGGTGATCGAGTTGCAAGCCGGTGGTGCTTGTTACTCTTGGAGGTTGCCACCTCCTAGATGGCTTGGTGGTGGTCTCCGTCGAAGCGCGCAAGAAGCTTGTGCGGCGCTCCGGAGAAGTGCTTGTAAGGGGCATTGTGCTCGCCCCGCGGGAGCCGCGAAGAGCAACTCTAGTAAAGCATGTCATTGAGCTACCCTCACTTCCGAGGTAGGTTCTTACGGCACCCAACGTGCGGGCTTAGCGGGTGATGCTAATTAGCCGCCGAACCACCAAGTGAGCGGTCGACACAATGGGGACTAGCGTGTTGGCAAACATGTGAACCTCGGGAGAAAAATCATCGTGTCAACCTTGTTCTTCCCGTTGGTTTGCATCCCCATTACACAAGCTTGCAATTACTTTTATACATATTAAGCTTGTGTAGTTGCTCTTGTAATTAGATAGCTTGTGTAGCTTGCTAATTACCTTCTTGCTTGTGTAGCATAGAAGTAGCTCCCTTGTGTGGCTAATTTGGTTTTAGTAACCTTGTTAGTCACATTGCTTAGTTTGTGTAGCTAAGTATTTGCGCTCACTAATTAGGCATTGGTTGCCTTGTTATTGAGCATTGCTAGTGAGCTTAGTTAGCTTTGTGCTTTTGCTTACTAGCATGTGTAGGAGCTCTCTTGTTGCTTAAAGTACTAGCGGCATAGGTTTATGTAACCTTGCTCCTAGAATTGTTTAGGAGAGCTCTAGCTAGCCCGGCACCTTAGTTGCATAATTAGTATCTTTGGAAGGTGCTAGAGAACATATATAGAGGGGTGTTGTCTTGGCTAGACCAATAGTTTTAATTCCGCACTTATTTCGGTTAGCCAACGTGATTAATTTTAGAAAAGACTATTCACCCCCCCCTCTAGTCTGCCATCTCGACCCTTCACCCGCGAGAGGCACGCGGCAAGGCTCGGCAGTGGGCTGCGGTGGCGCGGAGGCGAGCGAGGCAGGGGAAGGCGTGGTGGCGTGCATGGCTAGGGCACGGAGCTCGGCTGCGGGCTCGACTACGGCGGCACGGTGTGCTGGACGGCGGCGTTGGCGCGGGAGAGCAGCGGCGGTGACCTAGCGGTGGCATGGGCTAGGGCAAAATGAGATGAGGGGCAACAAGGGTACGACAGTGGTTAAATAGATCCCCCAAACACGATAGATAAGGAAACGGAGAAAAGAGTCCTGAAGCCGCGCGAAATCCACTGACCGGACGCTCCGGTGGTAGCGACCGGTCGCTACCACCCAGCGTCCGGTCGATTCCAGAGAGGTCCAATTCCTCTGGAATCGGGACCGGACGCGTCCGGTGGTCCATGACCGGACGCAGGCAGGGTCCGGTCAGTACAGCCTGTTTCTTCACCAAACGACCGGATGCTGGAACCCCTTCTGACCGGACGCACAAACGTAGCGTCCGGTCACTCCTTCACCAGCAGTTCACCTCCTGTGAACTGACCGGACGCTGGACAGCAGCTGTCGCAGAACTGACCAATTTATAAGAATACAAGTATAATGGCAATCCGCAAGCGGTTGCACTGTCATACTTGAACCCATATAAACCCGGTAGTCCGTCGAGTACCACGACGGGTCTCGATAAACAATTTACAACAACCAAGATCGTACAGGATTCAACATACATGCCACATATTACATAAAGTTCATAGATACTTTTCATCATTAGAATACGAATAGAAAGTTATTACAAACCAAGTTTGATAATTAAAGCGGAAGCAAATAAGTTCGAAGATAAGTTTCCAACGTAGTTTGATACAGTGCCATGCCAGATCACGATCCACAAAAGCAAAGATAGGAATTACTAAGGAAGCCTGCCCAAGGCTTACTCCTCATCCACAGCGGGATAGAAGCAACTCTTGCAATAACCATGATACACAGTGCCATCTGCAATAATGGGAAAATAAACCCTGAGTACGAGAAGGTACTCAGCTAGACTTACCCGTCATGAACCAGAAATGAAATGACTCCAAGGATTATGCAAGGCTGTATAAGTGGACGTAACTTGACAACATTTTTTTTTGCAAAAAAGGCAATTAATCTTTGTACACTTGTGATTCCTTTATCAAGTTAATTATAACTATCCATTTCTAGATTAGCAACTACCCTGTGCCAAACATGTGGTATATTATTTAGAATCATACAATAGTAACCATAGCAGGTATTGTAATTCCATATTCATCCGAACCATCATGTTTCATAACACAGTTACTACGATGTTGGAGCTAGCCAAGTTTCTCACTATCTGGGAGAGACGGCGATTCGAATCGATTTCTACCAGCTGGGAATTTATTCCTAACACAAACCCAGATCTATCAGCCACGATAGTCTTAGGTCACCTTTGGTACAACTCCGGTACACATTTCGCGGGTTCATACTGCGTCGCACAATCTGGAACACCAGATGCCAGGATGCTCAGGCCAAGCCTACCCTTGGGCTCAGTCTGATCGTTCCCCGGAAGGAGCGCACAACAGAACGATTCCCGGCCTGAGTTGAATTACTCGGCTTCGCGGTCGGAACGAATTATCTGGCCAGCTAAGTGAGAGGCATGCGTTCAATCTTGTCAGAAGTTCCAACAACGGTACGGTCCTTGATCGACACAGACGGGGATAGATCCACACCCAAGACCTCCATGCCTTGTTGCTTTTCTATCGATATCCCGCCCGGTCTCCATTTACATTAACCATGGTTCTTTTCCACGATAACCATTATAACCAAACGTGCTCCGGTATCCACCTATATCTCGCAGGTGACAGGAAATCACCCGACTTCTACCGGTCTAAGCATGGCTAAGCATATATTCGATCCTGGACCTATATCGGTTAAAGGTGTAATTTCTGGACAAGGAATGTACATGCATCAAGTGGTTTCATTCAACTCTTATAACCTAATGCATCAATCATAAATACGTAAGTAAACAGTTGTAAATTACTGGGAGACTTATAATGCTCTGGGGCTTGCCTCACAGAAAGGAAGTAGGGCGATGGTCAGGGCACTCCGGAAGCTCTTCAGGGTTCTGCTCCACGCCTTTGGGAGCTGCGGCTTGCGGATCCTCCTGCGGGTTCCCTTCCTCTGCTTCTTCGAATTCCAGCAACGTGATCTCTTCCTCCGATCCTAGATGCATGAGTATGGTATAAGTATTACGAATGCATATATGTTAACAAGTGCATCACGTTGTTTGAGTAGGTGCATATCTCTTCTCGCTTACTACTTAACTACTTCTACAAAGCATCGACTATGCCATAAACAGTATCTACTTGTTTCACTCATAACTGGAGTTCTACAATTCCAAATCTAGTGATCCTGGACTTTCTGGAAAGCTTATCAAATTTTCTACAACTTTGTTATTAACCATTTTTACAGTCTACATCAGTTTCAACATGTAACTCCTCATACTCTAGAATCAGTCCGGAAATGATTTAACATGCAATATAAAGTAATAGCACCTCTACTTTATGTAATCATCCACAAATTGACAACCTAGAACCTACCAACAGTTTAAGCATACCAAACATAGTTAAGATAATATAATGGCAAAGCCCAAACTATTTATTAAATTGCCTTTATTATTTTATTTAGATATCTAGGTTAAATAATAAATATATATCAGATGTGCTGAATAAATTCTCAAAAATTTACAGAGCCTTAATAATGCTATCAAAGGACTACTATAAAAATTTCATGTCATTTTGCTAAGTAGAACATCCTATACAAAAATGATAAGGAAGCAAGGCTTGAAATATCATAAATGGAAAATCCTATTGAAAAGTGTCAAGCAACAGATTTCTTATTTTTCTTAACATCCATATGGTACTAGTATCACCTCCAACAAATTTCATGAATTTTGGACTCATAATTAATTTATAAAAATTCATACAAGGATTAACTATTTATAAAAGAAAAATCTATAACTATAGATCTACACATGCACTGGTCCTCAAATTTTTATCCAAGCTCATGTATAACAAGAATAGCCTACCACAAAAATTTCATAATTTTTGGAGCACAGGAACTCTAGATATAAAATAAACAAATTTGAATGCATTCAAAAGCACATTTGAAATCCCTATTTAAATCTCCAGAAATTTCTACTGTTGAAACCAAGAACATATTTTTCCTAAATACTACACTTCCTAAGCAACACTATCATATTTATTTCACCATTTTAGGAGCTACCAAACTAAAGATACAAAAATAACAAAACAAATCAAAAACTGGATTCAAAATGAGTTAGCCTACACTACTGCTGTCGCTGACAGGTGGGACCCGCTGGTCAGGGGACCCCACGCGTCAGTGACACAGAGCAGAGCAGCGGCGCTGCTTCGTCACGGCGCGGCGAGAACTCGACGATGGTGAGTTCGCCGGCGGTGACATCATCACACTATGATCTACTCGACTTCGCGCATCGATTGAGCTACTTGGGTGGCCTTCTCATCGGAGCTAGCGGCTACGGCGGCGGCCATGGCGGAATGGCGGAGCTAGACCACGGCAAAATGCCGGTGATGACCTCGGTGGCTCGATCTAAGGCTCGGACGAGCACTAGGGTACTATGGCGGACCTAGCGCGTTAGCTAACGGAGCGGGAGGAGGACTGTGGCGGCGTGGCCACGACGACGGACCACGGCGGCGAAGCTCCTGTGAGCCTTTGCACGGCACTAGGGCTTACCGAGCTTGGTCAACGAGCACGGGAGGGAGCAGTGGTTCGCTGGGGAGGCGGAGGAGCTATGGTGGTGGTGCTGGAGTGGCTAGGCGCGGCTGCGCGCGGCTATGGCGACGGTGGGGCTCCGAGAGCTCGGCGGCTGCTGCTGCGAGGAGGAAAAGGCACCGGGAGCGAAATGGGGAGCGCGGGATGGCTCGGGCGGGCGCTGGCATGATGAAGGCGCGCTTGGGCGCGACGTGGCCTGCGCGGTCAGGGCAACGGCGACACGCGGCCGTCGCCGTGGACATGCGGCGCGCTGGTTCTGCCGTCGGTCGGCCACTGAACGCGTCGTTCAGTTTCGTCAGAACGTGATGGCCGAGCCTGACGACGTACTTTCGTGGAGCTTGATCTTCTAATCCGTGACGTATTAGTGCACACAATCTACACCAAAGTTGTAGCTCTAAGTACCAGTTACAATTGTTGTTCAAAGATCGAGTTCTAATTCGCAATAGATACGGAGTAATCTCGTGCCCAACCTTGGCTATCAGTCGGTCAGTCGATCAACTACTTAGGAAAATTTGTTAAGTGTTGAAAACTGGATTTTGCTGGTTTTTGTGGGACCCATTCAAGCATGTTAGAAGCTAAATCAGTCCATGTCATAAAAATAAAAGTTGTTCCTTATGTCAAACACTACAACTTTGCTTTAGTGAACTCCTCCATGCAAGGTCTCTAACACCTAGTTCAACTTTAGTCAAACATGTCACTTTGAAAACATGCTACATACACAAACCATGGCTAAATGACCAAACTAGCCTTAGCACTTAATACCAAAGTTGTTCATGATGATACTCTAAGCATGTTAAAACAATTTGCAAGGTTATTTAAGCTTTTCATGTAGTAGTCACTCATATAGCTATCCAGGTCAACACATGAAATATCACTTAAGTGCTAGATCAAGAAATGTGGCCTTCATGAACAAGGTTCCTTTTGTTAACCTAAGTGTAGCTAAGGTGTTATAGTGACCAACATTACACACTAGCATTTATTTGCACAGGATCATATGCATAGGTTACAAGAAACACGAAATAACAAGCAATGTTTCATATGTTTCGATCAGATGTTTCAATTGTAAATGATGATTTATGAATGCTTGATGCTCATGTTCATGTTATGCAAGTCAAGTTATGCAAGGCTAACACCCGAGGTGTTACAGCAGCGTCCGGTGCAGCGTCCGGTGCATCTTTTCTAGCAAATCTTCAAACTTCCTTCGCGCTGCCTGTTCCCAATCAAGTCCCAACTCGAATAAGATCCAAATAAACACTAATTGGGACTGATGTAAGTGACCTCTCTCAAACCCTCATATTTTTCAAAATATTTTGCCTTAGGCTATAATTCTTTTTAAGAAAATAGGCAACAAGAGGGCAAATGGAACAAAACGACAAAAACAACATTCATGTATATGCAATACTTGTAAGTAAATCTAGTTGCTTGTCAAGTTTGATCCAAGGTTAAGCTTCTTCACACGCTTTTCAGCGATTATCTTAACCATGTTAGACAAGCCCTATATGCATTGCCACAAATTAAGCATGTTGTATATTACAATGAATGCAAGGGACAACACAAGCTCAGTTTTTAGTGAAGTTACTAAAATCAAGTACATTGAGCTCATTCCGCAATCTACAAAAAGTAGCCTCATCTAGCGGTTTAGTGAAGATATCCGCTAATTGATCTTCGGATCTTACACCTTCTAGTGATATATCATTTTTAGCAACATGATCTCTTAGAAAGTGATGGTGGATATCTATGTGCTTGGTGCGAGAGTGTTGAACCGGATTATTTGCAAGTTTTATGGCACTTTCATTATCGCACAAGAGAGGTACCTTCTCTAGAACTACTCCATAGTCTAGCAAAGTTTGTTTCATGTATAATATTTGTGCACAACAAGCACCGGCGGCAATGTATTCCGCTTCGGCGGTGGACAAAGCCACACTATTTTGTTTCTTGGAGGACCAAGACACAAGTGATCTACCAAGCAAATGGCACCCTCCGGATGTGCTCTTTCTATCAACTTTGCATCCGGCGTAATCTGAATCGGAATAGCCAATTAATTCAAATAAAGCTCCTTTGGGATACCAAAGGCCAATGCTTGGTGTGTGCTTAAGATACCTAAGGATTCTTTTTACGGCAATTAAATGTGTTTCCTTAGGACTAGCTTGAAATCTAGCACACATACACACACTAAACATGATGTCGGGCCTAGATGCGGTTAAATATAACAAGCTACCAATCATAGAACGGTAGAGAGTTTGATCAACCAGGTTACCTCCCTCATCTAGGTCGAGATGTCCATTTGTAGGCATTGGTGTCTTGATTGGCTTACATTCATCCATCTTGAATCTCTTGAGAAGATATTTTATATATTTCTCTTGAGAGATGAAGATGCCTTCTTTCATTTGCTTGACTTGAAAACCAAGAAAGAATGTAAGCTCACCAATTATTGACATCTCGAACTCCTTTGACATCAATTCACCAAATTCTTTGCATGAGTCTTCATTTGATGATCCAAAGATGATATCATCAACATATACTTGACAAATGAAGATATGCCCATCAAGCTTCTTGGTGAATAGTGTGGTGTCGACCTTCCCAATGGTGAAGCCCTTTTCAATGAGGAGGTCCCGAAGGCGCTCATACCAAGCTCTTGGGGCTTGTTTAAGCCCATATAGTGCCTTGGACAACCTATAAACATGATTAGGATATCTAGGGTCTTCAAACCCAGGAGGTTGATCAACATAGACTAGTTCATTAATAAAGCCATTTAAAAATGCACTTTTTACATCCATTTGATATAGTTTCATTTCATGATGTGATGCATATGCAAGAAGGATACGGATGGCTTCTAATCTTGCAACCGGTGCAAAGGTCTCTCCAAAATCCAAACCTTCAACTTGAGAGAACCTCTTTGCTACTAGTCTAGCCTTGTTCCTCACAATAACACCTTGATCATCTTGCTTGTTGCGGAACACCCACTTTGTTCCAATGACTCTTGCACCTTTTGGTCGCTCTTCAAGAGTCCAAACTTCATTGCGAGTGAAGTTGTTCAACTCTTCATGCATGGCATTGATCCAATCCAGATCTTTAAGAGCTTCTTCTACTTTGGTAGGCTCATAGCAAGAGACAAAAGAGTGATGAGCAATAAATGGAGTAAGTTTTTGAGATCGAGTCATTACACCCTTTGATGGACTCCCTATGATGAGATCTTGTGGATGATCTTGTAGGAGAGGTGTATTTCTTCTATTGACCACTTGAGGAGGAGGTTGTGGAGCATCAACATCTTGTGCTTGTACCACCATTTGCTCATGGGAGATATGAGTATCTTCATTCTCTACTCTCCCATCTTTTTCACCATCTTATGGTACACTTGATGAAGAAGGTTGGTTAATAACTTGTACATCATCTTCATCATCTTTTGGCTTGATGTCTCCCACCGAAATATTCTTCATAGCCTCTCTCAATGGTTCATCATATACATCATCAAGATTCTCATGTGCTCCTTGGGAGCCGTTAGATTCATCAAATTTCACATCATATGTTTCTTCAACCAAGCCGGTGGCATGATTAAATACTCTATATGCTTTGGACTTCAATGAGTAACCAACAAGAAAACCTATATCACAACGTCTTTGAAACTTCCCTAGGTGTTGCCGCTTCTTGTAGATGTAGCATTTGCAACCAAACACCCTAAAGAATGAGACGTCTGGCTTCTTCCTATTGAGCAACTCATAAGGTGTCTTGCCAAGAAACTTTTGAAGCAATAAGCGGTTGGATGCATAACATGCGGTGTTGATTGCTTCCGCCCATAGAGCTTCAGGGGTGTTGTACTTAGCTAGCATTGTCCTTGCAAGAGTGATCAAAGTTCGGTTTTTCCTCTCAACTACACCATTTTGTTGAGGAGTATAAGTTGCAGAGACTTCATGTTTAATTCCAACTTCATCACAATAAGCTTCTATGTTTGTGTTGTCAAACTCTTTGCCATTGTCACTTCTTATCTTCTTGAGCTTCACTTCAAATTCATTTTGAGCTCTCTTGGCAAACTTCTTGAAGCACGAGGCAACTTCGGATTTGTCATGAAGGAAGAACACCCATGTGTACCTTGAATAGTCATCCACAATCACAAGACAATAGAGATTTCCTCCCAAACTCTTGTATGTTGTTGGTCCAAATAAATCCATGTGTAGGAGTTCTAGCACTCTTGTGGTTGACATGAAAGCTTTGGTTGGATGAGTGTTTGCAACTTGCTTGCCGGCTTGACATGCACTACAAAGCTTGTCATTTTCAAACTTCACATCCTTCAACCCTCTCACCAAATCATTCTTCATAAGCTTCTTGAGTGAGCTCATCCCAACATGAGCAAGCCTTCTATGCCATAGCCACCTAAGAGTTGTTTTGGTGAATAGGCAAGTCTTCAAATTTACATCTTCGGAGGTGAAGTCAACTAGATATAAGTTGTTGTATCTAAATCCATTGAATATCACTTGATTATCATCTACCTTGGATACAACAACCTCCTTCTCGGTGAACAAGCATTGGAAGCCAAGATTACACAATTGCCCAACGGATAGCAAGTTGAAGCTCAATGAAGCAACATATAGCACATTGGAGATGGAATGATCATTTGATATTGCCACTTTGCCCAATCCTTTAACCTTGCCCTTTGAGTTATCTCCAAATGTTATTTTCTCTTGCCCATCTACCTCTTCATCTAATGAGGTGAACATACGAGGATCACCGGTCATATGTTGAGTGCAACCACTATCAATAACCCAATGACTTCCACCGGTCTTGTAATTCACCTACACACATGAGATTCAAACTTTAGGAATCCAAACTTGTTGAGAACCCTTCACCTTCTCAACAAGTGACTTAGCCACCCAAATCTTCTTAGGTCTACTCTTGTTAGGGGGTCCTAAGAACATGACTTTCATCTTTCCACTTGAATCTTTTCTAAGCATGTAGTGAGCATTGAAAGCAAAGGGTCTAGCATGCTTGGGCAAGGGTTGTGGCGGTGGAGTTTGACACTCATGAGCAAAGTGGCCTTCTTGTCCACACTCAAAACATCTCTTTGGCTTTGGCTTTGGCTTTGATTGTTGTTGTTGAGCTTGAGCCTTCTTCTTTTCTACACTTGCCACATATCCAATGCCACTTCTATCCATCTTCATGATGGTGTTCATGAGTAGCTCACTTTGGAGATGCTTGCCTCTAGCAAACTTGCTCAATCCAATCTTGAGATGCTCTTTCTCCAACTTGAGCTTCTTATTTTCTTCTTTTAGAGCATCATCTTTCTTTTCTTCCTTGAGCTTCTTGTTTTCTTCTTTGAGCTTCTCATTCTCAAGAATCAACTCTTTGTCATGATCAAGAGTTTCTATCACAATGATGTTGTGGCTTTTCATCTCTTCAAGATCATTCATGAGCTTCTCATGATCACTCTTGAGCTTGACATACTCATCATAGTCATTGCACTCAACCACTTGCTTGCCTTTGCTACTAGATCCATGCTCAATGTTCTCATCAATTAAATCATCACATGAAGTAGCTATATCAATCTTGACAACATGGTTAGTAGCATCATGTGGCTCATTTGGTAGAAATTCTTGAGCAATAACAAGAGTATCATGATTAATCTTAAGAGTAGTGTATTCATCTTTTAGCTTGTTGTGGCTAGTGATGAGTTCATTGTGCACCCACTCAAGTTTATCATGTTTATCTTTAAGCTCTTTCTTGGAAGATTTGAGCTCCTTGAGTTTGGATGATATAGCATCATTAGTTTCTCTAAGCTCATCATTAGTCTTTTCCAATGTATCACACTTAGCTAAAAGTGAATCATTTTTAGCATCAAGCTTTTTATTTGTAGCTCTACTCTTTCTAATGATCTTAGTGTATTTTCTTAGTATTTTGACAAGATCATCATATGTAGGTGAATCATCATCATCGCTATCGCTATCATCATCACTAGCATGCTCATCAGCACTACTATCATCACTCTTAGTTACCTTGCGTTCACCCTTGGACATAAGGCATAGGTGTGTAGAAGATGATGGCGATGGTGGTGGTGAAGATGCAAGATCAATAGCAATGGCGGCCACCTTCTCATTGTCACTATCATCATCGGATGATCCACTTGATGAATCAATGTCCGTGAGCCAATCACCGACGATGTAGGCCTTTCCACTCTTCTTTTTCTTGTGGAAGTCTCTCTTTTTTCCATCTCTCTTCTTGTATGGCTTGTTCTTTTTCTTCTCATCTTCATCTTCATTGCTTGAGTCATCTTTCTTGCCCTTGTTCTTGTTCTTGAACTTGTCTTTCTTGGGCTTTGTGCATTGATGAGCAAGATGGCCAAGTTCGCCACAATTGTAGCAATTCATCTCGGAGATTGGCTTTCTTCTTGAGCTAGTGAAGAACTTCTTCTTCTTGCCATCAAACTTGATGCCACTCTTGTTTAGCATCTTGGCAGTCTTCTTCACCATGAGAGCAAGACTTTCTTCATCATCTTCTTCATCACTTGAGCTCTCATACTCAAGTCTTGCTTTGCCCTTATCTTGACTTGCGTTGAATGCTAAGTCCTTCTCCTTCTTCTTTGTAGAGGATGAGCCATCTTGTGGGGTGATGTGCATGTACATCTCATGAGCATTGATCTTTCCTAAGATTTGTGTTGGTGTAGCGGTGGAAAGATCACCTTGGTGTAGCACGGTCACAATATGGCCATATTTGTCAATGGGGAGGACACTCAAGATCTCTCTCACAACGTCGGATGGTGACATTTGAGTAAGTCCAAGCCTATTGACTTCCTCTGCAAGAACATTCAAACGTGAATACATCTCATTAGCACATTCTTTGGGAAGCATCTCAAATGAATTTAGCTTTTTAATCACAAGATGATAGCATTCCTCACGCTCACTCTTAGTTCCCTCATGGAGCGCACAAACGTCTGACCATAGTGCATGGGCGTCTTTGTGGTTCCTTACGCAGTTGAACACATCTTTGCAAAGGCCTCTAAAGATGGTGTTGCGAGCCTTTGCATTCCATTTTTCATAGTTCACTTCATTGCCTTGAAGTTGTGCGGGATTCTTAGGTGTTGGGAACCCTTGAGAGGCGGCTCTAAGTATTCCAACGTCTAGAGCTTCTAGGTATGCCTCCATGCAAATTTTCCAATATGGAAAATCATCCCCCTCAAAGATAGGAGGAGGTCCATCCCCATGAGACATCTTACTCTAAGCGGTTAAGCTTAAAAACATGAGCATGAGACTCCGATACCAATTAAAAGGATCAAGATGCCCAAGAGAGAGGGGTGAATTGGGCTAATTCTAAATTTTCTTGCAATAATCAAATCCTATGGATAGCCCAATTAACCCCTTGTGCCTAGAAAAGTGTTTCTATCAAATTAACGCACAAAAGACTTACAACCTATGTTCCAAACTTACTCTAGCATGGCAATTCTATAAATGTAAAGACAAGTATTGAATTTCTCAAAGTAAATACTTAAAGTAAATGCTCAAAGTAAATGGAGAGAGGAACACGGCGATGTTTTGCCGAGGTATCGGAGAGTCGCCACTCTCCACTAGTCCTCGTTGGAGCACCCGCGCAAGGGTGTAGCTCCCCCTTGATCCGCGCAAGGATCAAGTGCTCTCTACGGGTTGATTCTTCGACACTCCGTCGCGGCGAATCACCCAAAACCGCTCACAACTTGAGTTGGGTCACCCACAAGCTCCGTCGGGTGAACACCAAGCTCCCAATCACCACCAAGCCGTCTAGGTGATGGCGATCACCAAGAGTAACAAGCACGAACTCTCACTTGACCACGCGAAGCCTAATGAGAAGATGGATGCACACTTGTCTACTCTTGATTCACTAATGAGGTTTCACTCTTGGATTCTCAAATCATAAACACCTCACTAGGACCTTGCTCTTCTTGGCACTCACAAACATGTTTCTTAGCTATTAGAATGAGCAAAAGTAACTCCACACACGAGTGGAGCTTCTATTTATAAGGCAGCCTGAAAAACGAACCGTTATGAGCTTCTGCGGGGTGACCGGACGCTCCGGTCGTGTTGATCGGATGCTCCGGTCAGTTCAACCCGTGAACCAGTAAAAATGTATTGACCAGATGCTGGCAGGGTCCGGTCGCATGAAACCCTTACTGGGCCCTTACTGGACTCGACCGGACGCTGAACCCTCAGGGTCCGGTCAGCACTGACCGGACATGTCCGGTCGCAGATTCCCTTCTCTGGAACCTTACTGGAGTCGACCGAACGCTGCCTTTTAGCGTCCGGTCACTTGACCTCTCCAGCATCCGGTCGCACCGAACGCAGATAGCTGATCAAATGAACTGACCGGACCCTGCGGCCAGCGTCCAGTCGCACCGAGGCCAGCGTCCGGTCAGCATTTGACCCTCCATTCACTTCCAACTCTCAATCATATGTGAATGAAGTTTGCTCCAAAGGATCTTAGGCATTCATAGGAGCTACCTAGAGCTAGTTTTAACAAGTGTGCACCACACCTAACTCACTAGACTCAACTAGGTCAAGCTACCCATCCATACCCCCCTTAATAGTATGGCCAAAGGAAAAACAAAGTCCTAAACTACTCTAAGTGTCACTCCAACTCCAATCGACACTTAGAACTAGTCATCCTTAACCTTGTCGTCCATCCTTTGAAAACCAAAATGATTTCCATCGTAGGGGCATGACAACTTTGATTGCCCGATTGATCTCCATTACCATGACCTAACTTAATTGCATCTGCAAAATACACGTTAGTCATAGTAATCTTGTATTGTCATTAATCACCGAAACCCAACTAGGGGCCTAGATGCTTTCACGGTGAAGTTTGGTGACGGCTCACGAGTGGCAATCCAAGGATGCGACACCATCATCTTCAGGTGCTAGAATGGAGAGCACCGCGCGCTAACGGATGTATATTACATCCCATAGCTACATTCCAGCATCATCAGTATTGGTCAGCTAGATGAGCACGGTAGCGAGGTACTAATCAAGGATGGAGTCCTTAGGATCAGGGACTGGGAGCAGCGACTTCTTGCCAAGGTGAAGAGGTCCTAGAACCAGTTGTACCTGCTCGACCTGAAGGTAGAGCAGCCGTTGTGCCTAGCGGCAAGGCACATCGAGGAGCCGTGGCTGTGGCATGCCCGATTCAGACATCTCAGCTTCGACACGCTTAGTCGGCTGGAGAAGATGGTCTGAGGGCTACCCCACATCAAGCATGAAGGCGAGCTGTGTGACAGCTTCCTAGTCAGGAAGCAGAGGAGGTTATCGTTCCCAAAGGTAGCCAAGTATTGCGTGAAGGACGCTCTTGAGCTCGTCCATGGCGACCTCTGTGGGCCGATCATGCCAGTTACAAACGGTGGTCGGTGGTACTTCCTCCTACTCATGGATGATTGTAGTCGCTACATGTGGCTACAACTCCTGATGAGCAAGGACGAAGTGGCGACGGCGATCAAGAAGTTCAAGATGCGCGCGGAGGCTGAGAGCGGCAAGAAGCTCCGTGTGCTGAGGACTGATCACGGCGGTGAATTCACTTCGTTGGAGTTCATTGCGTACTACACGGATTAGGGTGTGGTGCGACACCACACCACGCTGTACTCGCCACAATAGATTGGCATGGTGGAGCGATGAAACCAGACGGTGGTCGGCATGGCCCAATCCATGATGAAGGCCAAAGGCATGCTGGCAAGGTTTTGGGGTGAGGTGGTGACCACGACAGTGTTCATCCTCAACCACTCTCTAACCAAGGCCCTGATGGGCAAGATGTCGTTCGAAGCTTGGTATGGGCGCAAGCCAAGCATGTCCTTCCTCCAGACATTCGGCTACATCGGCCATGTCAGGAAGACGAAATCGATCCTCACCAAGCTAGAGGATAGGAGCACACCGATGGTGTTCTTGAGCTACGCGGAGGGTACCAAGGCGTATCGGCTCTATGACCCATGCGGAGACAAGGTGCTTGTCTCGCGCGATGTCGTGTTTGACGAGAAGGCGGCTTGGGACTGGAACAGTTCAAGCATGGGGGAAGCTGGCGGCTTTACCAGCACCTTCGTCATCGAGCACCTAGTCATCCACGGTGGTGGAGATGCTGGGGAAGAGGTGCCGAGCACTCCAGGAGGAGTGCCGAGCACTCTAGCGGTAGAGCCAAGCACTCATGGGGCAGTATGGAGCACTTCGGGAGGGATGCCGAGCACTCCAGAAGTGGTGCCAGGAGGTTCTGCAGTGGTGGCGAGCACTCCAGGACGGGTGCCGAGCACTCCTGTGGCGGAGCTAAGAGGTCTTGTAGTGGTGCCGACCACTCCTAGACTGAGGTTGAGCACTCCTATAGTGGTGCCGAGCACTACAGGAGTAGTGACGAGTTGTCTAGAGGTAGTGCCAAGCACTGCAACCAGGGTGTTGAGCACTCCATGTGCTGTGCCGAGCACTCCAGCGGAACGGGGAACTCCATCAATACTGATTGAGTTTGCCTCACCTCCAAGTGACATCACTGAGTTTGTGGATGCCTTCCACGAAGGTGAGGAGGTGCGGTTCCGTAGGCTAGATGACATCATCAGCGACACAGGGCCCTCAGGCCTGGCTGGTCAGCTGCTCAATGACCAAGAGCTGCTGCTTGTCAGCGCAGAGGAACCACCCACGTTCGCGTTGGCCGAGCACGACGGAAACTGGTGACGGGCGATGCTGGAGGAGATGAAGGCGATCGAGGAAAACGAGACATGGCAGCTCGTCGATCCACCTCTAGGATGTCATCCGATCAGCCTAAAGTGGGTGTATAAGGTCAAGCGGGATGAGCTCAGCGCCATTGTCAAGCACAAGGCACGCCTCATCATCCGAGGCTTTGTTCAGCGTGAGGGCATAGACTTCGAGGAGGTCTTTGCGCCAGTAGCGCGCATGGAGTCGATCCGTTTGCTACTAGCCTTGGCAGCAACAAAGGACTAACGTGTCCATCATTTGGACGTTAAATCGGCTTTCCTCAATGGCGAGCTGGCGGAGACGGTCTTTGTCAGGCAACCTCCAGGTTTCGTCATCAAGGGAGAGGAGCACAGGGTGCTCCGACTGTGCAAGGCACTCTACGGGCTGCGGTAGGTCCCACGAGCATGGAACACCAAGCTTAACGCCACACTGGGCGAGCTTGGGTTCCAACGGTGCGCAACCGAGCACGCGCTCTACATGCGACGACGGGGGAAGGAGGAGATCGTTGTCGGTGTGTATGTGGATGACTTAATCATCATCGGCGTGCGCACGGAGGACATCAACAGCTTCAAGCGCGAGGTGGTGGCTTGTTTTTGAATGAGCGATCTCAGCGCACTCTCCTACTAGCTCAGCATCGAGGTGAGATAGGGGAAGGAGGAACTCACGCTCGGTCAGAGCACGTATGCCTCCAAGCTGTTGGAGCAGAGCGGCATGGCTGAGTGCAAGCCATGCGTGACTCCGATGGAGGAGCAGCTAAAGCTGACGAAGGCTAGCACTGCGGCGAAGGTGGATGCAACACTCTACCGGAGCATCGTCGACGGTCTGCGCTACCTAGTCCACACGAGGCCGAACATTGCGTTTGCCATGGGCCACATCAGTCGCTTCATGGAGGATCCTAGAGAGGATCACTGGGTTACGGTGAAGCGGCTACTATGCTACGTCAAGGGGACGGTGGATCCAGGGATCATCTTTCCCAAAACCGGTGGGAGTAGGTTGTAGCTTACTGTGTTCAGCGATGCAGACATGGTGGGGGACATCGACGGACGACGGAGCACCTCTGGCGTACTCATCTTCCTCAGATCGGCCCCAATTTCATGGCTATCGCTGAAATAGAAGGTGGTGGCGCTATCTACGTGTGAGGCAGAGTACATAGCGGCGGCCACAGCGGCATGCCAAGTTGTGTGGCTGCGCCGGCTGCTGGGCGAGCTGACAGGTGCGGAAGCTCATCCACCAGCACTGATGGTGGACAACCAGCCCGCCATTGCCCTCGCGAAGAATCTGGTTCTGCATGACTGGAGCAAACACATCGACGTAAAGTTTCACTTCCTTAGGGACTATGTCGATGGACGGCGGATCGTCATCGAGTTCATCGAAACTGGTCGGCAACTCGTGGACGTCCTCACCAAACCGCTCGGACGTCTTTGACTCATGGAGCTGAAGGAGATGATCGGCATGGAGGGGGTACAAGGGATAGCAATAGGATTAGGGAAAGAATTATTAGATAATCTCCTGCTTCCTTGTGTGAACACATAGCAAGAGAAGGTGGCGCTGAAAAGGCCCCCTGCTGTGGTACTGTAGCCGCTACAGAGGCAGGCGCCGAATGGTTCACCTACTGACTGTAGCCACATGCAGGGACAGGCGCAGAAGTCAGTCCTACTGTGTTATCTAGTTACTGTTGCAGCATGTGCGCTGTACTAGGACTAGATGGATAGAGTTGTATAAATAGACTACCATGGCAACTCAGTAAAGAGAGTTTAGATTTGCCATCTCCTATATAGGGCTCCGGCCAACGCTGGTGCCTGTACTGTGTGTGTATGCTCTGTTTTTCCTCTTCTTCAACCTCTAGCCATAGTGTGTGGGGACGGACAATGCTTGTTCGTGGTCGGCTTAGCTAGTGGGTGCTCGGTACACTAGCGGGTGCTCGGCAAGACTGGTGAGTGGTCGACTCACCTGACCGGTGATCCTGTGGGCCAACAGTTGTGTGGCTGGCGGCTAGATCAGCAGGGGGATGACCAGAACAGCGTGCCCGGCAGCCAGGGTGCTGCGCCCTATTCGCTTGATTGTATCAGCCACGCTTATCAAGCGAACAAGGTGCTGCACCCTATTCGCTTCGTATCAGCCACGCTTATCAGCTATGATACAGTGTTTTCTCTCATAATAAAACAGCATCAGACGGCTTATAAGGCACAGAAACGGTCAAGCGAACAGGAGTCAGATCTGCGAGGTGACGGCCGGATCGGCTTGGCCGGTGGCCAGATATCGGTTGAGAAAGCCATGGTAGGTTGCTCGCCATTAGTGGTGGACGATGGTGATGCCTGCGGGCGCTAATCCCTCGCTGGAGGCATCATTTTGCATCTTCTACATCAGCCCATTGCATCTCCTTCGCTGAGAATGTCGTGGCAGGCTATCGACGCCAAACGACAGTGACACCTACGGGTGTCATTTCCTCGTTAGAGGCGTCGTCATGTTCCCTGCCATTCTCCACCTCCATCAGCGCATTGCGTTCTGCACTCCGCCGATGAGACTTGACGTGGTGGCTTCTCCTGCATCGCTACCTGCTAGACGTGCATGAGGTCCAAGAGGTCTTAGCTAGACGCTAGCGGACACCTCAGATGGTTGAGAGTTGCACCCATGCTTGAAGACGTATAAGGTGGAGAGTTGCTTCTACGCAAGGTCAAGATAGGTTGAAAGCAAGGACAATGAAGAATGTCTTAAGCTTAGTCTTTGTAGCTTTTTTTAGTCCTTAAGCTCTCTTTTTTGTTGTTGTTTTTTGCTTCTCTATTTTAGGCTTTGAGCCTAAGGGCTCGTGTAACTTTTGGCTTTGTATATCCCAAGCGGATATAGAGGCTAGATTTTATATCCTTTATCAAAAAATTAAAAACTATTTATTGCGAGCTGGAGGTTTTCCTTTTTAGTATATGGTTAGTAATCTGTTAGACTGGTCCCAGAAAGCGACGTGGCTAGTTCAGTTTCAACGAAAAAACAATAATAATTGGAACAACATCATAAATGCACTGTTGCAGATAATTCATATATACCTGGTTCTAGATATAATAGTGGGCTAAACTATTATATTTAGCAGTAGTCTTGTTCTGGAGCTATCAAAAGCTATAATAACGAAATATAATGTAAGTTATTTTATTCAATTTTACAAAAATAAAACATGAAAGTTCCTAATTAATTATGCACAAAAACATGAAACTAAGTGAATTTTATAAACAGAAATACTAAAATACATGCACAGGTTCTAAGAGAACATATTTATATGTTTATTATTTCAATCAGCATACTCATGGCAAAATCAACATTCATATTTATTTGTCATTCAATAACAAACTACTTAACAATTATGAAATGGTCCATTACATCATTTAATTATTATGTAAAGAACACATCGGTGAAGCTTAGGTTATACACATCTAGAATAAACAATGAATATTTGTGAGTTGGTCAGGATTAGCGGCGTTTGGCTTAAGCCAAATAGATAGCAGTGTTTAGTAGAGCTAAAGTGTTTCTAGCTACAATAGCAATAATTGGCAGTATCATAGCGGCCATGCCCAGATGCCCTACGAGCTATATATAAACAACAACAAAACATAGCGGTGACCACATTTAACATATATAATAATGAAAGCAACCAAACATAATCTTACTGAATGCAACTTGTATGTACAAAAGACCAAACACCGCATATACAAAACAGCCATGTCATGGCCGGCACCCTTCTTACTCGTAGCCTTGACTTCAGATTCACCGTCATCTGCAATACATAACTTTAATTATTCAGTAAACTTTCAACTCCATAGAAGATGTTCATATATTCCTAAACGCAAAATCATTCCTAGTTAGGCAAAGTTTTCAGATCAGAAGCCAAATAAAAATCAGAAAGAATCCTTTGAAAACATTAGGAGATGCACACTTTTTCTTATTGGCAACTAAACACATCAGACCCTGAACAATCTTAAAAAATAGTGAAGACAACATAGACAACAAAAGCAGCTCACCAACAGGTTAAATTGAGATCTGGTCATAGTTGGTCTGAACTTATATTTAGATTAAAGTCATAATATGAGGACACCAAAAAATGTGGATAAGCAATGAATTAGCTAAGTATAATCCAATGAATTAGCTAAGTATAATACTATATTCCAATGAATTAGCTAAGTATAATACTATAATCCAATGAATTAGCTAAGTAAATATGGATCAAGTCTACCTTGTTAATGTGACCGCTAGTGAGCTACTATCTACATGCAGGTAGCTGATCTATTGGTAAGTACCCCATCAGAGAGCGGTCTTCATTGTCTAGGAAGTTGTACAACCAATCCTTAACACAAACAAGGGCTTCAAGGTTCAGGTGTCACTGAACTTCGATTATCACTAAGAACCAATGAAGTTGTCATTGACCCAATCAATGACCCAACAGGGCCATTCATTGCCGTCAGACTGTCCAAGTAGCACACGGTCAGTCATATGACCCCCAAAATCAGTACTAAATCCGTCACAAATTATAAGACGTTTTGACTTTTCTATATACATTGTTTTTACTATGTATCAAGACATACTGCATATTTATGTGTATAGCAAATACAACGTATCTAGAAAAGTCAAAACTTAACGTCTTATAATTTGGAACGGAGCGAGTAAATAGAATGAAAAAAAGAGAACTTTTATAGCTAGAGACGAGCGACGATTAGTCAAGGCAAGAATGTGTCGGCCGGAGCATAGCCAACCATGAGCACCTGGCTGCACCTCCCGTAGGCGCCGGATCGGGGCAAGCGAAGGGAGGGGAAGGAGAGTGGCCGTACCTAGACTAGAGCTAGGAGAGGACAACGGCGGTGCTGCTGATGGCGGCCGTTGTGTGACTGGGTGAGTCCGCGAGTGTTGGAGGATTGGGGAAAGAGTAAACCCACCCACGAGTTGAACCCACATGAACCCGAAAAAACCAACCCATCCAAGTCCATTCCAATCCGATTTCCTATCAAACCCAACCCATCCCAACCCGTTTGACCTCTAAATCCATCATTACTACATAAATGATTTTGCAAGGCAGTGCCCTTTTATTAACCAAGCCATTTACAAAATTCAATCGCCTCGGTTAATGGACGGTCGATTTTATTAACCAAGGCGATCACAATTTACCACCTTGCAAAATGTATTTACACCTAAAACCAATTAATCGAGGCGGGCCTTATCTAAAAATGCCTCTATTTTTGGAGGAGGACCTCCTAAATGGCTCGCCTCAGAAAAAAGGCCGAGGCCCAGATGGCCCAGACGAGGCCCGATAGACGCGACCATGTATAAAAACAAAACTTAGGGTTTCTATCTCTCTAATCGGCTCAAGCCCTCGCTCCCTCCGTTTCCCTCCTCCCGAGCGAGCACGTAACGGGTCGCCGCACCTCCCTCCCTCCCTCCTGACCCTCTCCTCCCTCTCTCTCCCGTGTCGCCCTCTCCCTCTCCTCCAAGCCCGGCCTCCTCCCTCTCTCCCCCGCGCCGCCCCTTGTGGCAGAACCGCCTAATCCAATATCTCTCAGGAGTACTTGTCTTCCAATAGACACTAAGTACTCAAAAGAGGACACTAAATTACGTAGTTCCGTCGAGCACACCCCAAGGGAGAACTCAAAAATCCACAATTTTTCCATCAGGATCATAAATAAGAGAATAAAGCTTACATCATTCTTAAGTCATTTCTTACATCACTTTATTACAGTATCATAATATTACCTCAATTTATTATAACAACGGAATATAACAATATTATCAGAGTTACAGAGGAAGCATAATTAATTTAAGGACATGGTGGAGCATTAACATAGCGGACATTTATATACAAGAGATGCTAACAGATTTTACATCTTTTCTTATAAAAACCTTTAGTAAGGGTTATAAATAAACACTACGGTCGTAGCCAAAAGGAATCCTATCTGAGCCTATCAGGAGGTTTCCACACACAAGAGTTAGCTTTTAAGCATCCTCCGATCACCTGCAACAGGGGTAAAATAAAATCCTGAGTACTCGATTGTACTCAACAAGACTTACCCGATAGGAGAAAAATAAGACTCTAAGGATATGCAAGGCTATCTGACTTGTGGGTTATTGCATCTATAGAAGCATTACTAAACGTGCATCCTTATATTCGATTTCATTAGCAGTCATCATTAGTTCATTAACTAACCATTCTATGTAATCACCTGTGCTACTTTCAAGCAGGTGGTAAGCGATCAGAACTATTTTACCTTCTTTCATATTCCAGTTCTTACTACGGTGCTAGATCATAGCCAAATCATACTGTATCACACGACGATTCGTGAACTAATGTATCCTAGCTGGGTACCCTAAAACATGCCATCGTGGCATATCCTCACGTACCAAGGGTACGAGATAAATGGGAATACATTTTACACAGTTGCCCAAGATAAAAGGAGCACCAATCAAAATAGTGGTGTTCGCATAGATGGCATAGATCCAAATGGAAATATACAAACATATTATGGCCGCATAGAAGAGATATGGGAACTAGACTACGCACCTAATTTTAAAGTCCCTTTGTTTCGGTGTCAATGGGTGAAGCTGACCGGAGGAGGGGTAATAGTCGACAAAGAGTATGGAATGACAATAGTGGACCTCAACAATATTGGGTACAAAGACGAACCATTCGTCCTTGTTGCTGATGTGAGTCAGGTGTTCTATGTGAAAGACATGTCTACAAAATCAAAGAGAGGAAAAAACGAAGACATCAACTCAATGATCAATGAGCCAAAGCACCACATAGTTCTTTCTGAGAAAATAAATATAGTGAGAATTGAAGACAAGTCAGACATGTAAGAAGATTATGAAAGAAATGTCAGAATTCCACCCTTTATAGTGAAGAAAGATCCAAGCATCATGTTAAATGATGAAGACACTCCATGGTTACGACAAGATCATAACCAAGGGTCATACGTCAAGAAGAAATTCACTGTTGTGTCTGCAGGATACAACGATGCATGTTTAATATATTATGTTTTAGAGACGGATATTATGTAATATGTTATGACTTCACATTGTAATATGTTTAATATATGTTTCAAATTTCACAAGTGTGTGACATAGTTTTAGAAAGTCTATATGAGATTCAAGAATTTGTGACTAGTGTTTGATAAAACTTTCTCAAATAGGAAAATGAGCTATGTAACAATTGTAAATCTTGCTGAGATGATCAAACTTGGTATTTAGAGTTTTTTCATCTGAGGTCATTTAATGTCTCATTTGAGCAAGTTTGACCAAGTCAAATTTGGTTAAATGAAAAAACAACACTTTGACTCTAGTATTATGAACTCTAAATGACTTTAAATTGAAAAGTTTTGAATACCAAGTTTGTTAAACTCATTAATATATACAATTGTTGTTTTGGTAAACTTTCCATTTGAGATAGTTTGGATGGTTCAAATTTATGATTTTTAAATTTCAACACCTACAAACTAGTTTTCGGAACCCTAGATTGTCTCAAATTGAAAAGTTTTGAATACCAAGTTTGTTCAGCTCATCAAGATATACAATTGTTGTTTTTGTCAACTTTCCATTTGAGAAAGTTTAGATGGTTAAAATTTGTAATTTTTAAATGTCGATGCCTACAAACTAGTTTTCAGAACCCTAGATTGTCTCAAATTGAAAAGTTTTGAATATTAAGTTTGTTCAACTCATCAAGATCTACAATCCTTATATAGACCATTTTTTCATTTGAAAAAGTTGTAGAAAAAAATACTATATTTTCTTTATTTTTATAGGTAAAAATTTCCTATTATTTTGGTCAAAAACCGAGAAAAAATTAAAACATTAACGTTACAATAATGTGATGATAAATTTCCTATCGAATAATATTAGTTTTATTAATTTTAAGTTACAAATATATTTTTGCATTAACAAAATACTTAGTATTAGTAATATTTATATTCTATATTCATAAAAGAAATTAAAAACTTTAGGTTACAAAATTTTCCTATTTACAATAAATAATTAGTTAATCAATAGTATTTTTAAAATAAATATTGCAAAGTATTGAAGTTGCTATAGAATTAATTGATTAACATAGTATTAAACAAAGAGAACAAAATCAAAATCCCAGGCCTTTCCAATTACTCTGGCGGGCTGCCAAAATTTTCAGGCCTTCAGTCCTGGCCCAGGCCAGGAATCGGGACTAAAGGGTGGGCGGAATTACCCGCCCAAAAATACCTTTAGTCCCGGCTGGTAACACCAACCGGAACTAAAGCTCCTTTAGTCCCGGCTGGTAAGCCGAGGCGGGACTAAAGGGTTGGACCTTTAGTCCCGGTTGGGCTTACGAACCGGGACTAAATGGCGTTTAGTCCCGGCCTATATATATCGAACGGTTCCTGTTCTGTTCATCTTCTACTTTTCGATCTACACATCGATTTCGTCTCTGCCGCGCCCGGCCGTCGAGCTCGTCTCTGCCGCGCCGCCGTTGTCGTCTACCCCCGCCTAGCCTCGTCGTCGAGCCCCGCCCGACGGCCGTCGAGCTCATCTCTGCCGTACGTCGTCCTCGCGTGAGGTGCTCAGCTCGGCCCTGTGGTCGGCCAGCATGCCCGCCATCCACCCTAGCTAGCCTGCTAGCTAGCTGCTCGATCTCGGCCATATTTTTTAGATAGTTTTTAGATAGTTATTTAGATAGTTATTTAGATAGTTTTTTATATATATGTTAGATTAAAATGTATTAAAATTTAATTAGTAGTTTATTCTTAGTTTTTAGTTAGTTTTTAGATAGTTTTTGATATATGTTAATTATATTTAAATGTATTAAAATTTAATTAGTACTTTATTTAGATAGTTTTTTAGATAGTTTTTTATTATAGTTTTTGATATATTTAGTAATTATTATTCTATCTCTCTCTATATATGTGTTAGATTTAATTTTGATTTAGTAATTCTATCTATGTATATATGTTAGGTTTAATTAGATTTAGTAATTAATTCTATCTAAATACATGTGTGTTATTTTATTTAATTGGATTTAGTAATTATATTCTATCTCTCTATATATATGTTAGATTTAATTTTGTTTTAGTAATTGACACATGCATATTTTATTAGTAATTCTATCTCTATATCACATGCATATTTTATTTTAGTAATTCTATCTATATATCACTTGGATATTTTATTAGTAATTCTATCTATATCACATGCATATCTAGATAGAGATTCTATATGTATACATATATATGTACTTAATTATTTCTATGTGTATATATACATGTACTTAATTATTTCCATGTGTTGAGAGAGAGAGAAAATTGTATTTAGAGAGACATTCTATGTGTTATCACATGCATATCTAGAGATATATACATATGCACTTATTTCTATGTGTTGAGAGAGAGAGAGAAAATTATATCATTCTATGTGTATATATACATGTACTTATTTCCATGTTTTTGGATCGAAAGTGTTTTTTATTCGATTCCAAAGCCTATACCTTATTATTGTTTATCCTTATGAAATATTATGTGTTATTATATTTAATTGGATTTAGTAATTCTATATGTGTTATCACATGTACTTATGTTATGTGCCATAGTAATTCTATCTATGTATTATCTTGAAGATACAAATGGCTGCTCCGGATGATAACTTGAATGATGACATAATGGCGGATATTATCAACACCGACACCAATGCGGATGTAGATGACACGAGTCAATACTTTACTGATTATGAGGATATCCTGAATATCCCGGTGGTTGAAGATCAACAAATTGTCGCGCAAGAAAATACTGGCAAGGTATATTCGATTAGCTATCATCTCTTATAGATGCATGCGTATGTATATTTGTTGTTAATCGTTGTGTTTCTACTCATGTAGCCGGTCTCTAGATCTACATCAACCACCGGCAAGAGTAGGAAAGTCCGAGGGCCAAAAAAGCCATTAGAGGGTCGTTTCATAATATCAGAATTCGACACCGACACCAGTAAACCATTGGGACCACATGCTCAGACATATATCAATCAATGTGGGTTCATTGTAAGGGATAGGATCCCAGTTAGTGCTCGTGAATAGAAGCAGAAGATATCCGCTCCTAATGTTAGTTTTGTATCTGATCGTGACAAGAACCTAGCTTGGAGAGATATCACTCAACATTTCACATTACAAGCAGATGATGCTTTGAAGGAGCTAGTGAGGGATTGGACAATGAAGAAGATGGCAACATTGTTCTAGAGTTGGAAGAAGATATTGTATAAAAAGTTTATCTTGAAGAATGATACGCCGGATTTCAATGCTAAGGCGTTTGTTAAGTTGGAGTCCCATTGGGATGACTTCATACAATACAAGACATCTCAAGAGAGTGAGGAACGTGTGATGAGGAATCAGCAGAATGCCCGACAGAAGCAATACCATCATCGCATGGGATCAGGTGGTTATAGGAGTGCTATTCCCAAGTGGCAGAACCTAGAAGCAGAGATTACTGCCAAGGGAATCATACCTGAAACAATAGAGAAGAACTGGCCTCAACGTGCGAAGAATTGGTTCTACGCTCATGGGGGGAGCCTAGACCCAGACACTGGCAAGCTAATTTTCGGCCAAAAATTGAGAGAGCAACACAGAGACTAGCTCGTGCTAGGGAAGAAGCTGATAGTGGTGTTTTCAAGCCCAACAGAGAGAAGGATGAATTGACATATGCCCTAGAGAATCTCGAACACGATGGTCGAACAAGAGGCTATGGGGCGGTTCCGTGGCTACAAGCATTCCCAGCAGACAAGGATACCTATAGAAGCCGCCAAAGAAAGAAGGATGACGAGGCAGACCGAATCCGTGTATTGAAGCAATTTGTTAATGAGTCACGACAAGCATTGCTTAAATCACATGAACGAGAAAAATCTCTTGAGGCAAGAATGCAGGAGGAGATCAAGAGGCAAGTGCAGCTAGCAATGAATCAAATGCAATCGCAATCAATGCCGAGAGTCACCATTAGGCCCATTGGTCAGATGAAAAGCAGTTGTGCTTCCACGGAGCTGCCAGTTATTCAAGATGACGCTGGGTTGCGCTTCCCTGTTGATGACATTACCGAGCCTCTAACAACATGTGAGCTGCACATTCTAGATAGTAATAATGCATCAATCATGGTGGCTGTCGGGGTTGTATCTCCAATAGACCGAACGAAGACACCAAGAATCTATGGGTCAGTTATTCAACCTGGATATGCTAGCATCTCGGTCGATAGAGTGCTCAAAGGTTACAGCAATGTTCCTCTTGACATTGGAGGCGGTGATGGGGAGAAGACACTAGGAGAAGCAGAGAAGACATTTATTCAATGACACAAACGCTTCATCATCATTCCTGGGACGCCACCGCTTCCCCTACCTCACCCTAGGTACGAATGAAAGTGAATGAAATATTATTTTCCATTAATTTTATATTACCTTCAAAAATAATTGACTCACAACTTATTTTTGTAGCAGGGTCTCCCCCTAGCCTAGCCCAATCATTCATTCCCCATCTCATCACAGCATCGCGGGGGGGCAAGATGACTTCATCCCCACGGTGATCTCCAACTCCTACACTCGCCCCATCACCTCCACAACGATCTCCAACTCCTACACCGGCCCCACCGCCTCCACAACGATCTCCAACGCCTCCACGCCGGTCTCCAACACCGGCCTCATCGCCTCCACGCTGGTCTCCAACACCGCCCCCACCCCCTCTACAGCGACGCACTATAGAGATGTCTAAGGTCTCAACGGCAAAGAAGACCCCAAAAAAAGAGTTACTTCTAAAGAAATACTTCCTAAAAAGACTGATGAGCAAATAGCAGCTGAAGAAGACAAAAAAGTAAAAGAATTTTTATAGATATCCAAAAGCAGAGACAAGCAAAGCTTAAGGAGAAGCCGTACTTTTACATACCATGAGATCTGCTGAGGCAAAAGGTCAAAGCTCACAAGAAAAAGATGCTTAAAGTTCGTAAGCCTCCGCCACTATCAGACTATGACCGCTCCCTCGTGAAGTCACATGATGCAGATAAGAAAAGGAAAAGAGCATCAGGGAAGGATGTCCCACAGCTCGGACAATAGAAGCAACCAATGCAAAATCTTATTGTTGCTAATGAATATGGTTCCAACATAGAAGTCTATCGATCAGACAACTCTGGAGAAGTATCGGTTCAAGACCTTAATGCTTGTTTTGAACTAACTGGTTTAACCTTGGATCAATTGATGGGCAGAGCTTCAATCTAGAACCGGGAAGTTGATACCTAGAAGATGTAACACCTCTGGTGTTTTGACCTAGCACTAAAACTTGACATGTCATCATATGCATTACAAAGCATTCATAAAGTAGAAAATTTTGAATGCATTCACTAAATAAGCTTTATTTCATAATGTTGTTATTTTATGTGATGTGATTCAAAACTCTAAATAAAGATCATGGCCACAAGGGTCAAATTTCATGTGATCATGTGAAGCCATGTGTCATTTGACTCAAATAACCCTAATGGGCCATGTTACTGGTCAAAAATCAAAGTTAAAGTAAAAGGTAAACAAATCAAATTTAAATTCAAATTCAAATCATAAAGGTCATTTTTGCCCCTTTTGTCTAATTCAAAATCCATGTGGAATTTGGGGTTGTGGCAAAAAGAAAAGTTGAAGATTATTTTATAAGGATCAACTTTGGTATTCAAAGTTTTTCAAGTTTACATATAAAATTTGGAGTAATTTTGAAATGATTCAAATGCACCCCAAATTCAAATTTCAAAATGGAGGCAGAATTTGAAAATGTTCCTTGAAGCAAAGTTGTAGAGTTTGAAAAGTTGAGCAACTTTCATTTTTGGAGATTTTCAACTTCTTTAGAAAATTTGTGAGTAATTTGAAAAATAGACGCAGTGGCAAATCTGTAAATACTTCAAAAATCAAGATAACCACAGGACGCCACCGCCTCACCGCCGGTGTCCTTTCTTCGGCCTTCCAGGCACGCCTGTGACTGCCCTTGGCTTCGCGCTAGCGTGGCGAGCACGTTGCGTGTCGAGTCTGCGCGCTCCTGGCCGAGCTATAAGACCTAGACGACGTCGTTGGATTTTCTTTCCTTCCCTCTGTTTTCCCGACGCCGCCGTCTCAACTTCGACGAGCTTCTCTCGTCTCCTCAGCGCAAGTTAGCCCCGAAAAAGCTGTGTTCTAGTTCTGCCTGCTCCTTACGCATCTGACCGAGCTGTTGCTACCGCTTGATTTCACCGAGAGCTCGCTGTCCACGTTCATCTTCCTCGCGGCCGACGACCTCAATGGAAACTCCGATTCACTGTGGCCAGCATCATCCGGTAAGCCGTTGCCCTTGCTTGTTGACTCTACGGCTTTGTCTCGATGCTGTAGTGCTTATTCCACTCTTGCCTACTCGTTTTGCCCACTGTAGTCATCAGAACGCTGTCGTCAACGAGGTCCGCTCCGCCGTGATCCCGGTCACCGTCGAAATGCGTCACCATAGCTTCTTCGGTCTCGCTTGTTGCTTCAACACGATCGGGGTGAGCCACTGATGCTTCCTGAACTCTTTGTTTCACCGTTACCGGCCTTGTTTCGCCGGCGTAACGCTGTCGTGCCACCGCGTCCGCCATGGCCGGTGTCAGCCTTGTTCCATGTCATAATCAACCTCCAAAGTACCACTAATCGATGCGCTTAGCTCTGGTGAACATGTTAGTACTTTGGCCGTCGCTGTTGGGCTCACCGTCGGCGAGTTAGCGTCGGTCAACGCCGTCGAAGCCACGATCAATGCCCGAGGTTGGGGATGACATGTGGGGGCCGGCTGTCAGTGAGAGAGAGAATAGTGTATTTTGGTATTTTTTGATTTTGAATAGTGCTAAATCTTTGGAAATTTGTAGGAAAATAATCATAGCTCCAAAAATTCTGAAAATTTTTGTGTAGCTTCTGTACATGATCTAGTATGGTTCAAAAATTTGAAACTTGAAATTTGAATAAATTTTTAATGTTCAAATATTCAGTCCATTAATTAATAAATGCAATTTCCATGATTTTTGTAGGACACTGTATAATTCCAAAAATTATGAAATTTGTTTTGGTACACTAATTTGTCATGAGGAATCTTACATAAAATTTTGAGGTCATTTGAAACAAGTTTATTTTTGGGCTTATTTCTAAATTAATTCAAAAATAAACAAAGCAAACCCTAAGTGTTTTATTAGTGTTTGATCTTGTTTTGATCATGTTTTGTGACTAGTAGGATTTCAAGATCAGTTTGATCAAGTCATATGTGTGGTTCTTGACGGTAGAATTGCAAGTTGGTTTTGTTGGCTTGCAACTGTACCGTGAAGGAGAGTCATATTCGAGGTGTTTTTACATTTCATGTACCATGAAAGCATCATGTTTACATTATCATCATGTTAAAGCATATGTTATCATTTCATGTAGAACCCAAGAGTGAAACGATTCTAGTTGAGCAAGTTCTGGAAGAATCCCTGGTTGTCACGGGATTCGATAATTGTGGTACTGATCCGAAACCTGAGATCGTCAACGAAGGCAAGCCTCGGTTTATGCATTAAACCATTACCTTGTTTACTTTGAAAAGTTTATCACCTATGTTACTTATTGCATTAAGTTGATTATTTCAAATGTTACCTACTTGATGCATTGCCTACCTTGTTAATTGTTTACCATCCTTGAAGATGATTTCATTTACAAAGGTGTAGAATGCTTAGTATGCTTTATGGTAGGCTTTCAAAGTAAAAGTTTCGATACAATCAAAGATGGCATACTGGCCAAAGAAAGAAAGAAGGTAGAATGAACTAGAGACTAGTCGGGTGACTTATCTTGAATGTTGGGTAATATTGCCGACTATGTCGCTTAAAGGCCACTCGTTGTGGATCTTCTAAACGAGACACTTTGTAGTACTGGTCACATACTCCGGTAAGCCTACTTCGGCTAATCCGATACTAAGACGAATGCCCACGCACTGGGAGTGGAGAGATGGCGGGAGTAGCGTGTACCCTCGTGGCTGGAATGTGGCCGAATTTGAGGTGTGCTGTGCTCTCGGGTGGTGTGGAGACGGCTTAGTATAGGAGGATCCGATAGCAAGGTTGATATATGCAAGATTAAGTTCTACATATGTCGTGTGATAAGGAATCCCCAGCTGGGACTTGAATCAATTCGAATTGCCGGTGCTCCACGGATATGGAGACTCGATTCATTACAGAAGCAATGTAGGACTAGTGAATTACTAAAACATGAGAAAAAGAATGGAATGAGAAGGATTGAAATATGGGAAATGTACATTTAGTTTGAGATAATGAACTAAAAGGACATAGGGGTAAAAACTTGCACTACAAGAAATCTTAGGATCTATGACGACTTGTTATCATCATAAATTCTAGTATTTTTGTCATAGCAATTGTATTTATGATGACCACATGATGAAATACCATCCGTCACAAATCATGCGTGGTAAATCTTGTTTTATGACGATTACATGTTTTTTCATCAGTCTTTTGTGACGATCCGATTAAAAGGTCGTGACTAAATATCTTAAGGCCTGGCTAGGCCCATGTACTAAGCATGCTTTTAATGGACCAAATATAATTGTGGACCAAATCTATAATATGCCAAGCCCATTATATAAGAAAATTTGACATCAATTCTGGGCCAACATTATCTGGGCTGATTTTTTCTTCCTAGCCCATTATTTATTTTTTAAATTTTGACCCATTTGTTTATTGAATACAACCCAACCCATACTTTTTGCTAAGCCCACGCCACATTTTTGTTGGGCCAACACAGGCCACACATTTTGGGGCCATAATAAAAAACCACTCATTTTATCACATAAACAACGCCATTTCATAACAAAATACATCCATTAATCACCATTATAGCCCAAATCTTAAACAAGAATTTATCTATTACAGCCCAAATGAGAAACCAAAATTGATCCATTACAACACATATACAACCATATTCACCATATATAATACAAATTCACAAACACATAATACTCAGGTCATAGACACGGAACTTCACTTCCAGAAGCACGACTTTAGCAGGTCAAGTAAAGATAACTTAGCACTTCAGTTTCAGAAACTTTAGCAGGTCCAAATAAAGAAAGCTTGACCTGTTCATACAGAAGGGAAAAAAGTGACAGATTTATGGACAAAAACAAAGGAATGAAAGTCAGACATCTTGTGTGGAGAGTAAAAAAGAGAAACTGACTTCTGTGTGGTGCCAAAAGTGTAACGATAAACAGACTTCTGAGTAGGAGTAGCCCTCACCTGCTGACCACTTGATTCTTAGTGGTTGTTGTGGTTGCCTTCCTTTTTAAAAGCTTTTAATCTATATCCATCTCATAACCTTGAGTAAAAAATTCAGAAACAGAGCCTGGCAACGTAAGATTTGTTATTCCTAAGGCCTGATATTGGTCATAGAATAAAATGATGAAAAGTGACCAATTGCTTTCCTTTTTATACAGGTTGGTTACTGCCCATCATCACAGGTACAAATGCAGTGCACATTCCCAAGAACCGTCAAAATCATAAAATAAAAGGAATTAGAGTTTGAATAGTTAAACCAGCATGTCAAAATATTAGACTCCTAACAGTAATATTGCATGTCAAAATATTATAGGGGTAGAGATATAAATTGTTTTCAAACTAAAATGTTGAGCATAATGTTTGCCAACAAGTAGGTGAGCATAATGTTGAGCTATTTTCTTAAATTATATTAGGGTCTCTACTGAACCATCATAATAAGGCAAGTGTTTGGGTTTAGTACCATAACTAAAACAGTTTAATTAGAAACTTCATGGAACAGTTTCAGGACACAACATTATGTTCACATGGTTTCAGGAATACTGTCTAGATCTTAGTAACTAAGTTCCTAACGTAAAACCTCTTATATCCAAAGCAGTAGTCTAGTGTCGTAGGAACAGTAAGCCTCCTCATGACAAGATCAAACCGTTAGGATTATTTTTCTACACAAACAAAAGAAAATGCAGTTGCCTACCGAAACCATCATGGAACCCAGAATAGGACATCCCTATCGCTGGCGACTAACTCAACCAAACCAATACAGGCGCAAATTGGTACTGTTGTCGTGAGGGAGAAGTGGGAGGAACTGCTTGACCTTGACGTGTTGCTGCCTACTGCAGCGCTGCTGCCTGCTGGAGAAGGGGCTGCTTGTTCTTGGTGAAGAAGGGGAGGAGGAGCGCCGGGCGTCGGCGCAACACCCACTGTGTTGCTGGCTACCGCTGGATGAGTGGATCTGGGCGGCGCGCACAGGGACTACCCGAAGGGGACGAGCCTAGGTGGAGGCGTGGCCGTGGAGGCTGTAGCTCGAGCACCGCACTCCCTACGTTGGGGCCAGGCCACCCCACACCGGGCCGGCCACCATGGCGGTGAGCCCCCGTGCAAGGGCACGGCGCGGCGCTTCTCCATGCCACGCGCCGAGAGAGACGCAAGCGCTAGCCTCTGCACCCTATCTTGGCTGCCATGGCCAGAGGGAGGCACGGGGAGTGCAGTGGCAGCGGAGGCGGCGTGCGGCTGCGGCTGCCAGTGGGAAGCTAGGGAGGGAAATGGCTAGGGTTAGGGGTACAGGGAGTCGGAGAGGCTTATATTGCTCACAGGATGAATCTCGACCATCAGCTCGCAGATCAAACGGCATGAGACAGTGGGCTAAATAGACTGATGTTGTTGGGCTGTATAGTAATGGGCTGAACTATTATAAATACATACAAACACATTTTAAAGTTAAAAAGATACATTTGTGTAGTAATGTTCTAATAAAATTATTTCAAATACATAAAACATTTTAACATAGAATACACTACATAAGTCATGTTGTTTAAGATTTTCAAGAATTTTCGAAGCCATTTGCTGTTTTCTAATGTTTAAGTGATTTTCTACACAGTCTTGAAAAATAACTCCAACTTGAACTACATGTGATGCCAACAAATATCCAAAATTTGGACAAAAAAATATATAATAAGACATGTTATATTTGAGCTCACATCCTGAAAGTTGATGGAAAATAAAGTGTTCCGTTAGGGATTACTCGAACTTGTATTTTGGTGGCTTAAGTGGAAAAAAGTATTGATACCGTAAAGTGGTCCGAAAATCCTAAAGATTGGCATGTGGGCATATTATGGGTGTATAAGTTTGCTATAAAAATATCAAATCATTTTAATAAACTAGGACTATACATTGTTCACAAATTGATACATCTCTCACATAGTTACTTATAACTATGTGAGAGATGTGTCCATCTGTGAATAATGTGAAGTACTGCTTTGTTAAAATCATTTGAAATTTTTATGCAATGATTATACACCAAAATAATGTTGTCATGCAAGTTTGTAGAATTTTCTGACCAAGTATAGATATTATTACATTTATGCTATGGTAATACAACAAAATAATTGCAATAATAACTAAACATGGTCCGATAATTCAGCAAATTGACACAACAACATATTTTGGGTTCATAAGCATTCAATTAAAAATTCAAGAAATTTTAATAAAGGGACTGTACATCATTCACAAATAGAAACATCTCTCACCTAGTGATATAAGCATGTGTTTGGATGGAGGGTTCAAGTGGGTTGGAGCGGGTTGCGCCAGGCCACGGCGGCACGGGGTGAGCTAGAGCGCCGGCCACGACGGCACGGGGCGAGCTTGAGCCCAGCCATGGTGGGGTGGGGACGAGCTCGAGCCCCAGCCATGGCAGTGCGGGCAAGCTGTAGCCCAACCACGACGCGCGGAGTCAAGCCCCGACCATGGAGGAGCGGGGCCGCACGGAGCTAACGGTGTTAGAATGATCCCATCACTCAATCCGCTCTATCCCTCAAATCAAACAGACCCCATGGGTTCAACCCAACCTTTAAAACTAGGATGGGTCCAACCCACTTCATGTTGTCCCCAAACTAAACACATGCTAACTATATATGTGAGATGTGTCCATGTTATTCATGCAAGTTTGTAGATTTGGTTCACTCGCTGTTCTCCTATGTCCGACAACATTAGCGTACTTATAGTGTTTTGTTCCGTTGTCTAACAACATTACCTTACCAGCGTAGTGGTTTGGTTCACTTCCTGTTCTCTTTAAAGCCCTAGCTCGATTCCTGGTGTTGTGTTAGGCGTTTTTTTTTATCTTTTATTATTTTTCAGCCCTTAAAATTTATTTGGATGCTGAAAAATAGTTTAATTTATATGGATGCCAAAAAGCTGTGCTCTCCTGCAGAGTTGGGCCGACGTGGGAAGGTGGTCTGTCAGCGGCCAAAGCTGAAGACTTGGCCTAGTCGAATTTATGATATAACAAAATATACAATCACTAACACAAATCAGGTCGTTAGCTCAATGGTAGAGCATCAACTTGTGAACCTATTGGTCCATGGTTCGAGCCTATGTGCAGGCAACTTAATAGGTTGTGAGTTCAAAGCTCTATTTTCATTCTATTCGAATTTTGACTTTTTTTTTAAAACGCACAGCAAAAATTGCATAAACTGAGCACCTTGGGATGGAACACAGGATCTCAAGTGCTGCAGCTTAGCGCCTGTAACAGTGCAACTGAGAGATTTTTGTTAGTTTAGTTATTATACAGTTATATGTTCTGTGTACGAGCCTGCGCAAGGGGTCCTTATACAGTTATATGTTCTGCGTACGGGCCTGCGCAAGGGGAAGTAGGGAGGTGTGCTGTCAGATTGGGCTGGGCCAGAGCAACTACCAGGCTGCTGGTGATCGGGTGGGGCGAGGAAAAGGGAAAGGCCGGTTGGGCCAGGCCAAAAGAAAGAGAGGGAGGAGATTTCCGGGCAAGAAGGAAAAGGTGATAAAAAGAGTCTTTTATTTTTTATTTCAAAGCCAATGCCAACTCAAATTAAAACATAGTTTTGATTTTTAAACTCAAGACAAGCACCACAAAAACATGTTAACAAATCTTATATTCTCCAAAGCAGTGCATCACATGCATGTTGGCCGCTTTTTTTTTTTCAAAAAAAAGGCCCAGGTTCGAGTGCATCATATGAATGTTTTTTTATCTTGCCGTTTCCTTGATTTTTTTTTATTTTTTGGATCTTTTAACTCTACCTTAGCAAAATTATATCTTATTCATATGACGATGAGATGAAGATGATTTTTTTGTTTTTATTTTCCTAAAATAGCATTACATATAGAGCCCATTAAAATTTAAATGACAATGGGACCAAGTATCTAATTTATATGTAAATAATTTTTTTGGCAAACTAATATTGTAATAATTTATGACAACTGCAAGGTAGCATGTTATGCCGGAACATAAATCATCATAAACAAACTACTTCTCTAGGTTATGACGATTTTTATTGCGTCTTAATGACGAACACATAATTTTCGTCAGAAAGTTGTTCTCCTCCTAAAAGTCGTCATAAAACAGAATGACTTATTGACGAATTGACTCATCGTCACAAAAAATTGTCATAGATCCCCATATTTCTTGTAGTGTTGAAAATATGATGAAGAATAGTAAGCTTTAGGCAAAGAACTTTTGAATCTTGCTACATCCTTACCTTGACCCAACACCTGCATCTCTAAAGTCCTTCACCCCATTTTACGTCGGGTCAGTCTTGTTGAGTACGTTCGTACTCAGGGTTTGTTAACCCTTGTTGCAGGTGAGTCGCATGCGCAGGCTCGTTTTGGTCCCTGCTGCATATCTGTGTTTAAAGTCAATGATGATGAGAAGTGATGAATGGCCTTTGGACAAGGCACTAGTTTATATGATAAATAAAGTTAATGTAATATTATCTCGCTGCTATGGTTGTATGACACTTATGGTATTGTAAGTTTGAAAACAACTGGTTTATAAACTATGTTATCTTAAGACTTCCACTATCTTTACTCTGATGTATATTTTTGAATAAACTGTTGTAATCTGCAATGTCTGTGATTGTGATCCTATTTGAAAAGAGAATCATGGATGATTCAGGTTTCCCGAGGACACCCGACAGACCTGTTGAGTTGTTGGGAACTCGTGAACGCTATTCGAGGTCTGGTAAGACAACGATAGGTGCACGTGGGCCTGATTTCTTAGGAGGTTCTGCCACAGCTGGTATCAGAGCAGTTCCCATCTAAGATCATTGTAGGTTACTTTGGAAAACCTTCAAATTGATTTGGATCAAAGAAAGTAAACTTGATATTTTAAAGTTCAAATTTCTTTCTTCTTACATATGATCTAGCCTCAATCCTGTCTTATTTGAAAGTTTGTGGTGGATAATATGATTAGGTTTGTCCTATGTACTAAAAATCTAGTACTTATGATTATATAAATCTTTTGTGCCTAGATTCATAAGATCGATTTATGCATCATGCTTGAGCACCTTGCATAATAATTCCCCTTAATAGTGGTTGGGTAAGTAATGTCAATCCCATTCTTGCTAACCTCCATTTTCCTCAAGCTATTCTTATAGTCCTACCCTAAATTCTACAGGCTATGGCAAAGACCAAGGTAACCGCACGCAAGTCCACCGGACCTCACGGAGTCCCTCGTCACCAGATGGCACCGCGAAACCATGAGCTTGGTGAAGGAAGTGCCAAGAACCTAGGAGATGAAGGATCTTCAAGCAATCTCGCCAACATCGAGAACCTTACCAAGGAGCTCAACACTCTTCATCGAGCTCATGCCAAAGATCAAGAAGAGCTGGCGGAAATGCAAATGGGCATCACCATGACCATGGAGCTACGGAATGAAGACTGGACACCAGAGGATGCGGCCAATGAACGCGTCCATGAGTTGGAATTCTATGTAGAAGACCTAGAGATGGACAATGCCATTCTTCATGAGAATGTCCACCTGCTGTACGCTCAACTTCATCCACCTCATGGGGATGGTGAAGTTACAGATGAAGAAATGATTGTAGATCCAGGTGAAGTCAAGAATAAAGAAGAGGAGGAGGATCCTGAGGAGTTAGTGTACTTCTTAGATGAAGATGAGGTTTCATCCGGTATGGGCACAGACATCGAAGACTGAGAGCTCGGAGTAGTAATAGTTCCTTTACTGCTTTCCTAGTAAACCAGGGTTGTCTTGTGGGATACAAGACATGTAATTTAAATAAGTAACCATTTTTAGCATGAAACCGTTTAAATGCTTTTAATAAAGAATAATGTAAGTAAATGTGTTTCTCTAACAGATGCCTCGTCCTATCACCCGAACTAGTGCTAGTGGCTCGCATGACGATGATGAGTGCCCAAATCCTCCACCAATGCCTTCGACTATGGCAGATGCCATAGCCACACTCGTCAATGCAACGGTAGAGAATGCTAGGTTGTTAAGGGAATTGGCGTAGAACCAACAAGCACCTTACCCTAATCGTGGCCGCCATAATAATGGAAATGACGAGTCAACCTATGTTGATTTCACTGACACACGTCCGCCTGTGTTCTCTAAGGCAGAAGAACCTTTAGAAGCAGAAACGATTGGCTTAGGACAATAGAGCAAAAGTTTGAGCTGATTCACTGTACCGAGATTCAGAAACCAAAGTTTGCGACACAGCAACTCTGAGGAGCTACTGGTGCCTGGTGGGCAAATTTGGTAGCGGTACAGCCCGCTGGTCACCAAATCACCTGGAGGGAGTTTAAGGATGCCTTCAGGGCACACTATATTCCAGACAGTGTGATGACCATAAAGTTAGAAGAGTTCTTGGCTCTTAAGCAAGGGGAGCACCCGGTGATGCATTATGTTGGGCGCTTCAATCACCTGTCACAGTATGCTATTGAGTATGTGAATACTGACAGGAAGAAGAAGAATCATTTTCTTAGAGGCCTAAACACTAAACTTCAGACCATGATGGCAACTTGTGGTAACGCAACTTATCATGAGACAATCAACATTGCTATCGCTTCAGAGGAGAATTACCACCGACACAAGGAGGCGAAGAAAAAGAAAATATCTGCTTTCGGATCATCGTGTGGAAAGCGTCAAAAGATAGTCTACCATCCTCAGAATCATGGTCGTGCACCATTCCACCCACAACAAGGCCAAGGCAGGCAGCAAATCTTTATTCACCCTACAACTAATACGCCTTACCCTCATCAAGCACCGCAGCAGCAAAATAATACAAATAATGCAAACTACAATGCTACTCCCCAGAATCACAATTATCCATGCTATAATTGTGGTAAACCCAGACACTTTTCCCGAGAATGTCCATATCCCAGGAAGAATAATCCTGATGCACCCAAAGCCCCTATTACTCCAGCTTAGAATCAGTACAAGGGCAATGCTCAGAATAGTCAGAAGGGTCAGGCTGAAAAGAAAACTAGAAGGGTATTCTATACTTAGGTGGAATCTATTCCAGAAGGAGAACCAATAATGATGGGTATGTTTCCCATTGCTAAGCATCCTGCAATTACCTTATTTGATTCTGGTGCATCCCATACATTCATCAATCATACATTTGTTATGAAGCATGGGATAGCTATTGGCGAAACAAAAGAACCATATCATATACAGTCGCCCGGGGGACGAATCTGTACAAGGGAGGTAGTTCAGTATGTACCTATTGATTTGGGAGGTTATAAGTTCCCTACCAATATGCCGATATTAAAGGATCAAGATATAGATGTGATCCTTAGTATGAACTGATTAACTCAACACGGGGCTATCATAGATGTCCTGCGTAGAACCATAAGGGTAAATGCACCTGACAGCAAAACCCAACTTCTCATCCAACTTCCCTTTCCTAAGAGTACAGTGGAAATAGTCTGTGCAACTATTGTTGAAGAAGCCAAGAAAATTCTAGGGGTATGTGAATTTACGGATGTCTTTCTTGATGATCTGCTTGGTCTGCCACCAGACCGAGATGTAGAGTTTAGAATTGATCTAAAACCAGGAACAACACCTGTGTCTAGAAGAGCATATAGGATGCCACCGAAAGAACTAGCAGAATTAAAAATGCAACTACAAGAGTTGTTAGACAAGGGTTTCATTCAACCTAGTTCATCACCTTAGGGATGCCCTGCTATCTTCGTGAAGAAGAAGGACCAAACCTTAAGGTTATGTGTTGACCATCGGCCATTAAATGAAGTCACCATAAAGAACAAATACCCCTTACCTCGAATTGATTTGCTTTTTGATCAACTTGCAGGAGCTAAGGTATTCTCGAAGATAGACTTGAGATCGGGCTATCACCAGATTAAGATCAGACGAGAAGATGTGCCAAAGACAGCATTTACTACCCGATATGGTCTTTATGAGTATGTAGTTATGTCTTTTGGGCTGACCAATGCCCTGACTCATTTCATGTACCTGATGAACTTAGTTTTCATGCCCAAGTTGGATAAGTTTGTAGTGGTGTTCATCGATGACATTCTTATCTATTCTAAAAGCAAAGAGGAACATGCGGAACATCTCCGTATTGTTCTACAAAGATTAAGAGATCACCAGCTATATGCCAAATTCAGTAAATGTGCATTTTGGTTGGAGGAAGTACAATTTCTGGGTCATGTATTATCTGCTGAAGGTATAGCTGTTGATCCGAGCAAGGTAGAAGAAGTCCTTAACTAGAAAGCACCTACAACTGTTCATCAAGTTCATAGTTTTCTGGGGTTGGTAGGGTATTATCGTCGGTTCATCCCTGACTTCTCCAGAATTGTGAAGCCAATTACTGGACTGCTGAAAAATCAAACTAAGTTTGTATGGTCAATAGAATGTGAGAAGGCCTTTCAGACATTGAAGAAGTTGCTGACAACTGCACTAGTTTTAGCACAACCTAATATCGAGAGGACGTTTGATATCTATTGTGATGCATCTAGAATTGGTATTGGCTGTGTTCTTATGCAAGAAGGCAGAGTCATAGCGTACGCTTCTAGACAACTCAAGAAGCATGAAGAACATTATCCTACTCATGATCTTGAATTAGCCGCCGTTGTTCATGCACTCAAGATTTGGCGACATTATTTATTGGGCAATATCTGTCATATCTATACGGATCACAAAAGTTTGAAATACATCTTCACTCAGTCAGAGTTGAATATGAGGCAAAGAAGATGGTTGGAACTTATCAAAGATTATGACTTAGAAGTGCATTATCATCCGAGCAAAGCTAATGTGGTTGCCGATGCCCTGAGTCGCAAGAGTCATTGTCATTGTCTGATTGTAGAACCTATGCAACGAACATTGTGTCAAGAGATAGAACATCTGAATTTACAAATCATAGAACAAGGTTCCCTGTCCAATATTGCAATTGAGTCCACTATCAAAGATCAGATCATTGCTGCTCAATAGAAAAGTAAGGGCATAGCCCATATCAAGGATAAAGTCAGATCTGGAAAACCAACATGTTTCAAGATTGATGAATCAGATGTTGTATGGTTCAAAGATAGATTGGTAGTACCCAAAAATTCGGAGCTGTGAAAACAGATTCTTGATGAAGCTCATTCTACAAGATACTCCATTCATCCAGGTAGCAACAAAATGTATCATGATCTGAGAAAGAGATTGGTGGATCAAAATGAAAATAGAAATAGCTCAATATGTAGTCAAGTGTGATATTTGTCAGAGAGTTAAAGCGGTTCATATGAAGACTGCAGGTCCATTACATTCATTGCTAGTTCCATCCTGGAAGTGGGAAGATATTTGTATGGACTTCATCGTGGGATTGCCTAGGACATCTGCAGGCTACAATTCAATATGGGTTATTGTTGATCGCCTAACCAAGATAGCTCATTTCCTACCAGTCAGAGATAAATATCGAGCGGAACAGTATGCAAAGCTTTATCTTGATAGAATCTTCAGTTTACATGGAGCACCCAAGACCATTGTCTCTGACAGAGGGTCATTGTTCATATCCAAGTTTTGGAAAAGTCTACATGAGTCTTTGGGAACTAAACTTATCCGTAGTTCTGCTTATCATCCGCAAACAGATGGACAGACTGAGAGGGTAAATCAAATTCTTGAAGATATGCTAAGAGCATGTGTCCTTTCCTATGGTGCTAAATGGGATGAATGCCTTCCTTTAGCTAAATTCTCATATAACAATAGCCATCAAGAGAGCATTAAAATGGCACCATTTGAAGCATTGTATGGTCGTAGATGCCAGACACCTTTAAATTGGTCAGAAGCTGGAGAACGTTGGTTCTTTGGACCGGATGTGGTCAAGGAAGCTGAAGAGAAGGTTAAACTCATACAAGCTAATATAAAGATAGCTCAATCCCGACAGAAAAGCTATGCTGATAAGAGGAGACGACCGCTAGAATTCAAAGTGGGAGATCATGTCTACCTCAAGGTATCACCAATGAAAGGAGTTCATCGTTTTGGGATTCGGGGAAAGTTGGCGCCCCGTTATGTCAGTCCTTTTTAGATCCAACAACGATGTGGACCGGTCGCCTATCGCATCAAGCTACCAGATCACATGTCAGCTGTGCATGATATCTTCCATGTATCTCAGTTAAAGAAGTGTCTTCAAGTACCTGACCAAGTGATCGACTTTGGTGATGTAGAACTAGAACCTGACTTGACTTATGCCGAGTACCCCATTAGAGTCTTAGATCAGAAAGATCGAGTCACTCGAAGACGTATAATCAAGTTCTACACAGTACAATGGAATCAACACACTGAAGATGAAGCTACTTGGGAGTCCGAGGATTACTTAGAAGAAAACTTTCCTGACTTCGTCGTTTCTATCTAGTTGCAATACCTTGTCTATATTGTAACTTGTCTCGTTTGTCAACAAAATGGAAAAACCCCCTCACTAGCCTTTTGAATAAAGTTATGATGTGTTAGCTTGACACATTTCCTTTTCCATTACTTAGCCTTAGGTTTTAAATCTTGGGACGAGATTTTTTTAAGAGGGAAGGGTTGTAACACCTTTAGTGTTTTGACCTAGCACTAAAACCTGACATGTCATCATATGCATTGCAAAGCATTCATAAAGTAGAAAATTTTGAATGCATTCACTAAATAAGCTTTATTTCATAATGTTGTTATTTTATGTGATGTGATTCAAAACCCTAAATAAAGATCATGATCACAAGGGTCAAATTTCATGTGATCATGTGAGGCCATGTGTCATTTGACTCAAATATCCCTAATGAGCCATGTTAGTGGTCAAAAATCAAAGTTAAAGTAAAAAGGTAAACAAATCAAATTTGAATTCAAATTCAAATCATAAAGGTCCTTTTTGCCCCTTTTATCTAATTCAAAATCCATGTGGAATTTGGGTCTGAGGCAAAAAGCAAAGTTGAAGATTATTTTATAAGGATCAACTTTGGTATTCAAAGTTTTTCAAGTTTACATATAAAATTTGGAGTAATTTTGAAATGATTCAAATGCTCAAATGCACCCCAAATTCAAATTTCAAAATGGAGGCAGAATTTGAAAATGTTCCTTGAAGCAAAGTTGTAGAGTTTGAAAAGTTGAGCAACTTTCATTTTTGGAGATTTTCAACTTCTTTAGAAAATTTGTGAGTAATTTGAAAAATAGACGCAGTGGCAAATTTGTAAATACTTCAAAAATCAAGATAACCACAGGACGCCATCGCCTCACCACCGGCGTCCTTTCTCCGGCCTTCCAGGCGCACCTACGACTACCCTTGGCTTTGCACTGGCGTAGGGAGCACGCTGCGTGTCGAGTCCGCGTGCTCCTGGCCGAGCTATAAGACCCAGACGATGTCGTTGGATTTTCTTTCCTTCCCTCTGTTTTCCCGACGCCGCTGTCTCAACTTCGGCGAGCTTCTCTCGTCTCCTCAGCGCAAGTTAGCCTTGGAAAAGCCATGTTCTAGTTCTACCTTCTCCTTGCGCATCTGACCGAGCTGTTGCTACCGCTTGATTTCGCCGAGAGCTCGCTGTCCACGTTCATCTTCCTCACGGCCGGCGACCTCAACGGAAACTCCGATTCACCGTGGCCAGCATCATCCGGTGAGCCGTTGCCCTTGCTTGTTGACTCTACGGCTTTGTCTTGATGCTGTAGTGCTTATTCCACTCTTGCCTGCTCGTTTTGCCCACTGTAGTCGCCGGAACGCTGTCATCGACGAGGTCCGCTCCACCGTGATCCCGGTCACCATCGAAACGCGTCACCATAGCTTCTCCGGTCTCACTTGTTGCTTCAACATGATCGGGGTGAGCCACTGATGCTTCTTGAACTCTCTGTTTCACCGTTACCGGCCTTGTTTCGCCGGCGTAACGCTGCCGTGCCACCGCGTCCGCCATGGCCGGTGTCAGCCTTGTTCCATGTCGTAATCAACCTCCAAAGTACCACTAATCGATGCGCCTAGCTCTGGTGAACATGTTAGTACTTTGGCCGTCGCTGTTAGGCTCACCGTCGGCGAGTTAGCGCCGGTCAGCGCCGTCGAAGCCACGGTCAATGCCCGAGGTTGGGGATGACATGTGGGGGCCGGCTGTCAGTGAGAGAGAGAATAGTGTATTTTGGTATTTTCTGATTTTGAATAGTGCTGAATCTTTGGAAATTTGTAGGAAAATAATCATAGCTCCAAAAATTTTGAAAATTTTTGTGTAGTTTCTGTACATGATATAGTATGGTTCAAAAATTTGAAACTTGAAATTTGAATAAATTTTTAATGTTCAAATATTCAGTCCATTAATTAATAAATGCAATTTCCATGATTTTTGTAGGCCACTGTATAATTCCAAAAATTATGAAATTTGTTTTGGTACACTAATTTGTCATGAGGAAGCTTATATAAAATTTTGAGGTCATTTGGAACAAGTTTATTTTTGGGCTTATTTCCAAATTAATTCAAAAATAAACAAAGCAAACCCTAAGTGTTTGATTCGTGTTTGATCTTGTTTTGATCATGTTTTGTGACTAGTAGGTTTTCAAGATGAGTTTGATCAAGTCACATGTGTGGTTCTTAACGGTAGAATTGCAAGTTGGTTTTGTTGGCTTGTAACTGTACCGTGAAGGAGAGTCGTATTCGAGGTGTTTTTACATTTCATGTACCATGAAAGCATCATGTTTACATTATCATCATGTTAAAGCATATGTTATCATTTCATGTAGAACCCGAGAGTGAAATGATTCTAGTTGAGCAAGTTCTGGAAGAATCCCCGGTTGTCACGGGATTCGATAATTGTGGTACTGATCCGGAACCTGAGATTGTCAACGAAGGCAAGCCCCGGTTTATGCATTAAACCATTACCTTATTTACTTTGAAAAGTTTATCACCTATGTTACTTATTGCATTAAGTTGATTATTTCAAATGTTACCTACTTGATGCATTGCCTACCTTGTTAATTGTTTACCATCCTTGAAGATGATTTCATTTACAAAGGCGTAGAATGCTTAGTATGCTTTATGGTAGGCTTTCAAAGTAAAAGTTTCGATACAATCAAAGATGGCATACTGGCCAAAGAAAGAAAGAAGGTAGAATGAACTAGAGACTAGTCAGGTGACTTATCTTGAATGTTGGGTAATGTTGCCGACTATGTTGCTTAAAGGCCACTCGTTGTGGATCATCTGAACGAGACACTTTGTAGTACTGGTCACATACTCCGGTAAGCCTACTTTGGCTAATCCGATACTAAGACGAATGCCCATGCACTGGGAGTGGAGAGATGGCGGGAGTAGCGTGTACCCTCGTGGCTGGAATGTGGCCGGATTTGTGGTGTGTTGTGCTCTCGGGTGGCGTGGAGACGGCTTAGTATAGGAGGATCCAGTAGCAAGGTTGATATATGCAAGATTAAGTTCTACATATGTCGTGTGATAAGGAATCCCCAGCTAGGACTTGAATCAATTCGAATTGCCGGTGCTCCGCGGATATGGAGACTCGATTAATTACAGAAGCAATGCAGGACTGGTGAATTACTAAAACATGAGAAAAAGAATGGAATGAGAAGGATTGGAATATGGGAAATGTACATTTAGTTTGAGATAATGAATTAAAAGGACATAGGGGTAAAAACTTGAAAATAGGATGAAGAATAGTAAGCTTTAGGCATAGAACTTTTGAATCTTGCTACATCCTTACCTTGACCCAACACCTGCATCTCTAAAGTCCTTCACCCCTTTTTACGTCGGGTCAGTCTTGTTGAGTATGTTCGTACTCAGGGTTTGTTAACCCTTGTTGCAGGTGAGTCGCATGCGCTGGCTCGTTTTGGTCCCTACTGCATGTCTGTGTTTGAAGTCAATGACGATGAGGAGTGATGAATGGCCTTTGGACAAGGCACTAGTTTGTATGATAAATAAAGTTAATGTAATATTATCCCGCTACTATAGTTGTATGACACTTATGGTATTGTAAGTTTGAAAACAACTGGTTTGTAAACTATGTTATCTTAAGACTTCCGCTATCTTTACTCTGATGTATATATTTGAATAAACTGTTGTAATCTGCAATGTCTGTGATTGGGATCCCGTTTGAAAAGAGAATCGTGGATGATTCGGGTTTCCCGAGGACACCCGATAGACCTGTTGAGTTGTTGGGAACTCGTGAACGCTATCCGAGGTCTGGTAAGACAACGATAGGTGCACATGGGCCTGATTTCTTAGGAGGTTCTGCCACAGAAGACTTATAAATTTGACAAAAGTCTGTACAATCCTGTGGCTCTAAATGAATTGGGTACGCAAGTGTACTTGCTCAACAAGTGGTACATGCAGGCATGTGGCAGGGGTGAGGAGTGGATCTTTGTCAGATTTAGAGACCATCATTACTTCCGTGGCGATGACATCTTATATATTAGTTTCGAAGAATTGCATCAACTATACCACATGGACGCTCTGGACAAATCAATCATTAGCTCCTTTTGTTTGAAAGTGATTCGTACTTTTATTTAATAAACTCACTTCCATGCGTACGTGTATATAATTATCCTCACATGTAACTTATATTTATATATAGATTCTAGAAGTCAGAGCTCCAAGAATACAAGACACTAGTGTTGGCTTCATTGATCCTTATATCGTATTCAAAACCGATATTATTGCCAAGGAGCAGTGGGTATCTGAAGCACAAAAGAATATTATGAGGTTCTTCGTGAAGCAGCACGACAAGACAACAATACTTTTCCCGTACAACTTTGAGTAAGTGTTAATAATAATGTAGTCTACACATTTTATGTAATATCAATACAACTTATATGCATGTACGTGTGTGTATAAACCAATGTAGGTTTCACTGGATACTCATTGTCATTGAGTTAAACTCAAGTCGGTTAGTAATCTTGGACTCGTTGAGAAAAGAGCGGGCACTATACCAAGATATGATAGACATTATCCAGGGGTAATTTCGATCTCTCGCGCACAACTATTATTGAATAGACTTTGCCATAATTTATTAACGATCGTACATTATTGGTCGCACAGGGTTTGAAAAGAGTTTATTCGGCAACACAGCAAGGATTGTAAGGCACCACTTAATGTAGTTGAAATACCAGTAAGTTGTACTATATATACTTCCCCACGTGTTTAATTACTATATCGTACTTCAATTTACGTGTGAGATGATGAGAATAATCTTCTTCTCGTACAGTGGTGTTTGCGGCAACAACCAGGTAATAACTTGTGTGGATACTACGTTTGTAAATTTATCACTATACACATAAGAAGAACTCCTGAAGATGTCCTCAGAGTACGTATATATCAATTTTTTATTTATTTTTAAATGAATATATATATATATATATATATATATATATATATGTATTAATACTTTTCCTTTTATTTCAAATGCAAGACTGAATGGTTGAAACAAAGAGTCATGCAAAAAGACCATCTGAAAGCAGTTCAAGAGTCAATAGCAGGATTTCTTCTAGAAAAAGTGCTAAATCCCAACGGCGAGTTCTACTTTGATCCTAAGGAATAAATGATGTAAATTAAATATTTATTGATATTGTTATTTTCGAGAACAAGATTATGAAAGTGTTGTATATATACATATATATATCTATAATATATATAGTTTCATACTTTATTCGAATATAATAATGCTCGAGATGAGAATTAGATGTAATTATATGCGTGCGTGTATTTATATTAGCAGCGTAGAATACGTACATAAAAACATATTATATATTAAACAAATATGTGTAACTGAACTGAAAATAAATTAAACAAAAGAAAAAGAAAAAGAAAATGAACCTTTAGTCCCGGTTGGGGTTACCAACCGGGACTAAAGGGTGCGGCCACGTTTGCTCGGCTGGAGGGCCTTTAGTCCCGGTTGGTAACACCAACCGGGACTAAAGGTCCCTCTTTAGTCCTGGCTCGATGACCCGGGACTGAAGGTTCCACTTTTAGTTCCAGGATCGTTGTCCCGGCGCGGTAACCAGGACTAAAGGCCGTTACCACCCGGGACAACAAGGTCATCCTGTAGTAGTGATTTTTGTTCAATAAAAATTAGTTAACATCTCTACTTGCTAACTTTATAAATCGTGAATTAACTTTTCGTTTTACGTTTTTACGACTCGTTTAAGTTACAATGCTTTACCTATCCATCACACCACATGCAATATCACTTAAGTATGATGGTCATGACATGATTTAGTAGTTGGTTTATGGCGTAACACCGAGGGTGTTACACCCCTCCCTCTCCCCCACGCGGTGACGGGCCCGCAGCAGATCCGGGCCCAGGGCTCACAGATCCGACGAGCTCGCTAGCGGGCCCGCCTTCCGGTGGCAAATGAGGGCGGGCACCGGCAAGGCGGCGGCGCTCCTCCTCATCCAGTGTCGGGGAGGCTGGATCTGCCGGCGGGGAGGCCGGAACCGGCTCGACGGTGGAGGACGCGCCCCGGCGGCGGATCCAGCGAGCAGCGGCAGCGGCGGTGCATGGATGGGCTTGGTAGGCCCGTGGGTGGGCTCGACGGGCCTTTGCCACGGGTTTTATTTTTTTATTTGATTTATCGTGGCAGACATTTGTACCGTCTCGAAAAAGATTTTATTTACTGTGACCTTTGTGCTGAGGCGGTTGTGATGCCCGCCTCGGTTAATCATTTCTACCCGCCTCGGTTAAGGTTTTAGATAGTAGTGTATTACCATCATCCAAACAGTTCCATAGCACAACCTAACCCAAAAATTCTAATTATTACCCGATTCATTAGCAGGCTTAAGTGCAGCTGCCAGATTCAACAGAATTCATTGAACAATTTGTACGCTATGAATACAGTTGCTAGAGTACATGCTTCATCAAATAGTTAAAGAACAGCGCAAACCCGGGTATATATTTATATGTACAGCACGGTCTCGATCGAATTCAACTCCTTTCCATTGTCAGATTGGGCTTTGAATATAATATACATACGTAGGTCGTGAAGCTCGTCGGCGCGGTCACCTACATCAGTTGGAGGCGGCGAGCTTGCCCGGAGGTGTTGGCAGCGGCTTCTTCTTGCCGAGCTTGTACCTGACCATCCTGAGGATCCGCAGGAACCACTAGGCGCTCACCAGCTGCAGCCCCGTCGCCATCGCCTGGCAAAGCGGAAGCAAAAGAACAGAGCGTGTCGTCAAAGATGCGAGGACTGTTGTTGCGATCTTTTTTTCTTTTGTTTGAAAAGTAGGTTGCTCCGATCGAGTTGGTTTGGCTGGCGAACGGATTCGCTGAGCGCATGCGTACGTACGTACCTTGATGAGGATGGGGTAGTCGGCCGTCACGGTGACGTAGGTGAGGTAGGGCCCGACGCCCATCCGGGCGACGGAGAAGGTGACGGCGAAGAGCACGTCGACGAGGAGGTTGAGGTCCGTGTCCCGGACGCCGAACTCCTTGAGCATCTCACGGAGGTGCAGCAGCGGGCTGGAGATCTCCGTGATGAACAGGCAGGCCACCATCTCCGTCCCGCACTGCACGGCACGCAGCTCGTTAAGTTAGTTAGTTAGCTCAACAGACCGCCAACTAACGGCCGGCGGCCTACCGACGAAATGCATGTGACTTGTCGCCTCTCGATCGCTCACCCTCTGGTAGGCGAGCCCGGCGCCGATGCCGACGATGCTGACGAGGTGGTGCACGGTGTTGTCCAGCCGCATGTCGCCGTTGAGGTGGCAGCACGCCGCGTCGTACACCATGTACGCAAGCGTAACTGCCAGCGCCTTCATCTGCCAGTATTTGTTGTGACGCCACCGTCATCAGCTTATTATAAGAGTTAAAGATCGCCGGTGGTGGTTGTAGCCGTTGACGCGTGCCGGGTCGCGGCGGTGTGTATGTATGAACAAAAAAGGTACCTGGCGCGGGGAGGACGCGGCGGCGAGCGGGCAGACGGGGCACGACCATTCGTCGACGGAGAGGCAGGCGAGGCACACGGCGGTGACGGCGTGCATGGTGGAGATGGCGCGGTTGCAGAAGTCGTAGGAGCGCTTGGGGAACAGCGCCCGCACCAGCAAGAACGCGGTCGACCACAGCACAACCCCGGACGCCACCCAGCTCACCACGTTGCGGCCGTTGACGCCCGGCTCCTCCATGGCCACCGACACAGTCGCCATAGCTAGCCTTCAGGATCTGACGAGAGAGAGATCTGGGAGGAAAACGAACAATGATTAGGTCCAAGCAAGGCAAGGCGCACGAGTTATATAGAGACTGGGGACTAGAGAAGAAGGAACTCTGACACGATCGGTCACGGCGGTAGCGTGGCTGACAGGTATACAGACTCGGACACATGATGCCGTCGGAGGGATCACTGACTGCCCGGCTAGCTGTGGCGGAGGGATCACCGGTGGATTCAATGGGGGCGGTTGGGGACGGGTATAAGTCGGAGTCGGAGTCGGACTCAAGTGGCAAATACGCAGCTGATTAAATTGAGGGCGTCAGAGGAAAGCAACAATTCTTAATTCGTTCTTGGTTCTGGTTGAATGTTGATGCACGGGACGTGTCATACCTCTCCGTTTCTTGTTCTTCCCTCGTGCAAAAAAAATGTTTTTATATTATATTACATAAAAATAAACCATTTATTGCGAGCTCGAGGTTTTCAATTTCAATGTATGGTTAGTAATCTGTCGCACTGGTCCTCAAATAGCGACGTTGGCTAGTTCAGTTTCAAGGAAAAACAATAGTAATTGGAACAGCATCATAAATACACTGTTGCAGATAATTCATACCTGGTTCTAAATATAATAATAGTGGCCTAAACTATTATATTTAGCGATAGCCTTGTTCTGGAGCTATGAAAAGCTATAATAATGAAATACAATGTAAGTTATTTTATTTAGCAGTTTACTAAAAAAAACATGAAAGTTCCTAACTAATTACGCACAAAAACATGAAACTAAATGATTTTTATAAGAGTCTGTCTACCCAACAACTATGTGTTTTATGTAGTTTCAACACATGATTTTTTTGCACCATAGAATTAAGATCCAACAGCCTCCACCATCTTTCTACCTCTAGCCTCCAGCCTTCTTCTATCTCCAGACAATCACAAATCACAAGATCACAGATCCACAGATCACAAGAAATAAATTTTTTCTATAGAAGGACAAATCACAGCAGAAGAGGAGAGGCTACTGGAGCATCACCACACACAGGCACAGCACCACCGTACCCACCTGAAAACCTCCGATGGAGAGCCCGCCCGTTTATTTCTGCATGCCGTACGTGTCTACGTGACGGGATAACGTGCACGTGGCCACGCACGAGGGCAATCGCCGCAGATACCAAGGGAAAAGGAGAGAGAAAAATTCACGTGTTTTTTTCGCTAAAACACATATGTGTTGTATAGCACTTCTGTTTTTATAAACATAAATACTAAAATGCATGCACAGGCCACAGGGTTCTAAGAGAACATATTTATATGTGTATTAGTTCAATCAGCATACTCATAACATTCATATTATTTATCATTCGATAACAAACTACTTAGCAATTATGAAATGGCCCATTACATCATTTAATAATATGTAAAGAACACATCTGTGAGGCATAGGTTATACGCATTTAGAGTAAAGAATGAATATTCGTGAGTTGGTCAGGATTGGCGGCGTTGGCTAAGCCAAATAGATAGGAGTGGTTAGTGGAGCTAAAGTGTTTCTAGCTACAATAACAATAATTGGCAATATCATAGCGGCAATGCCCTACGAGGTAATTCGTCCACTATATACAAACAACAAAACATGCAAGTAGTTTTCAAACTAATAATTAAAAGTTTTTTGGTATTTGTAGTTTTTAAGGTCTAACCAAAATATGAGATACACGATATGTTATTCTCGTCATCGGAGCCTCAGTTCATTGGAGTAAAAAACTACCTAGTACCTAGTAGGGAGACAAACGAGGAACTTGTAGCGAGAAACGCTAGCATCATCTTTGACCACTAGTTTGACATGCGCAAATAATTAAAGCAGAGGGGGCTAGTAGCTTTTGTTGTACGTACAAACTACACGGCCTCCTAGTCATCTCAGTACGTATTCTGCATTACTCCACTGTTGGACATGATGAATGCAACATGTTCGTGCATGTCATCTCTAATTTGCTGTATACAGTAAACGTACCAAATACCAATAGAAGCTAGCTGGCTAGTTGGAGTCACCAGTGTTGCAATGACTCTGTGAGAATAGGTCGATTGGCTCACCAGTCACCACAGTACACACATGCACCTATCACTATGCATTTCATCGATCCACCACAGCATTCAGCATTAACGAACATATGCATAATGCATGGTTCACTACGGGAAACGGTGACAATGCCGAGTGCTTTCTGTTTGCCGAGTGCATTATATCGGGCACTCGGTAAACAGAACATTTGCCGAGTGTTTACTCCAAGACACTCGGCATACTATTACACTCGGCATATCTAACATTTACCGAGTGTCAACACTCGGCTTCTAGGGGACACTCGGCACTAACCAACACGTGACCCACGCGTGCGCCGTTCTACCGGACGGCGTGCCGGCCGTTAGTACTTCGCCGAGTGTCCGTTAGAGACACTCGGCGAAGTATTGATTTGCCGAGTGTTTTATTCCGGCACTCGGCGAAGTGTATGGGTTTGCCGAGTGTTTATGGAGACACTCGGCGACTGAAAAATAATTTTTCCCTCCTCGGCCCTCCACAATTTTTCTACTCCCCACATACGACATTTGGTACTGCATGTTAAAAGTTGGTCTATTTCTTGGTCTGTTTGCTATATTTAGTGAATTAATTTCATTTTGAGTAATTTATTGATTTAAACGAAATTTGAACTGCAAGTGATTGAAATAATAGAATAAAATGAGTGGAAAAATCATATTCATGTCATTGAATCCGGATTGATGTCTCATACAGGAAATGAAAAGAAATTTCGAACATTTTGTTCAGGAAACACGACCACGAACGTGTGTCCGAATGATTTTAAAATTCTACCAAAACCAAACGAAGTCTGAAAATCACGAGATTTGTCAAGATGTCATGATATCATATGTGGAGGCTGTGGTAAAAAATTGAGAATGTTTCGCATAATTTGTGACGTATGATGCTTACAAACGGAAGCATCTCCGGAGAAAATTCGTAGAACTTAGAAGGATCCGATAAGATTTAGAGTCCAAGTGACATGTTAATTGGGTTTGAGTTCAAATTTTTTTGTATAGGCAATACACAACATAGATTAGTTCATGTCAAATTTTGACAATTTTTCGGATCCGTTTGATATTTTTTATTTATTAATTGCAATTATAGAATTTTAGTTGATATAAATTAATTTTGAGCTATAACTGCATGAAATAATGAAATAATATTAGTAGAAAAAACAAATATGCATTTTGAGTGAATTTGACAAGTTTTTTTTTCAAAATATATAGGAAAAAAGTTACTAAAAGAAGCTATTGCATAAAATATTAGCGTAATTTGCCGAGTGTTTCTATATAACACTCGGTAAAGTATCTCTTTGCCGAGTGTCTTATAGAAAACACTCGGCAAAGTCTTGGTGCAGGCCCACTGCCGCGCGAGTAGCCCTTTTGAGAAAATAAAAAGAATAAAAAGGAGCTATGCCGAGTGGCAGATCGCGGGCACTCGGCATACCCCCTAACGGTTAACCCGGCGCGACCCCGCATGCCACACACACGCACACAACGCACACACGCCACAGACACACGCCGCGACCACCCGACCCCGTCCCGCCGGCGCCCCCGCCGGTGTGCCCGCCGCCTCCCCCGGCGGTGCCCTCCCGGTCCTCGGCGTCGCCCTCCCAGCCCCGGCGCGCCACGCCCGCGGCGGCTCCACCCGGCGGCGCCACCGCCCCCCCCACACCGGCGGCGCGGCCGCGCCCCTAGGCATCGCCCTCCGGGCCCCGGCGCGCCATGCCCGCAGCGGCTCCACCCGGCGGCGCCACCCCCCCACACCGACGGCGCCCGCGGCGGCGAGGCCACCGAGCGGAGCGGGAATCGGAACAGAATCGAGTCGAATTCGTCCTCACCTTCTCGTCGTTGCTGGTAAGGAAGCCCTAACGTTGCTTGCTCGGATTGAAATTATATTCCCTGTTCTACTAAGGCTTCTGCGGTTCCGCCCTTGAATTTTCAGTAGATTCGAGCAATCCAACCAGAAATTCCTATAATTCCTTGTCGGGATGGGTTATCTGACCCATCGAGCCCCACTAGCTGCTGGATTGGTTCTTGATTTTCAATACATGAATTTCTGCCGATCGATAGGCCGATAGCTACACTGCATTCTTGTTTGGTGGTTAGACTCGTGAGAGCAGCCGTTTCTGGCTTTCTGTTTGCTGAACCCTTTCCAGGGTTGAATATTTGATGTGAAAGTGATTAAAGAACTAGGACACTGTTTGGCCAGTTAAAGGGCTTACTTTTAGAGATGCTTCATTTTTTTTCTCTTGTTTCTAAGAACACACACTTGTTTTCTGTACCTGATACATAGACTGATAGACACGTGAATGCAGACAAAACTGTGAAGATTTCTCCTCTTATGGAAAACTGTGAAGATTTCTTCTCTTATGGTTTGGGGCTTTTTAAGTGAGAAAGAACTAGCAAAAAAAAAGGAAGGAAAGAAAGAAGACAATTCACATCTACTGTGCCGATCCATTTTAAACCACATCTACTGTGGTCATCAATTTTGAATGATGACTATGTGGCCATCAATTTTGAATGATGACTGGAGATAATGTACAGTACTTAGAAGTTTCACTAGTTGGGTTACAAAGTGGAAAGCTTAAAATTCAAAGTCAAAAGTCTGATTTGTCTAACTTAATGTTTGAAATTCTGAGAAACTTATAAAAAAAATTAAATAAAGTTGAATGTATCCCTTTCTGACTCCAAAAGTCTGGTTAAAAAGTGGAAAGTTTTACTCAAAAGTTGATTTGTCTGTTTAAAGTTCTGAGAAACTTATAAAATATTGACATTAGGTTGAATGTGTACCTTTTCTGAGTCCAGAAGGGTTTTACTAGTTTCACTGGTAGAGAACCGAGCTTTACTCCCGGTGGGGAACCCCCTCTAGTCCCGGTTCCCCACCCGGGAGCAAGCATCCGGGACTAAAGGGGGGGGTCCTTTAGTCCCGGGTCAGGAACCGGGACTAAAGGAGGACCTTTAGTCCCGGTGGGTAACACCAACCGGGACTAAAGGTGCCTCCTGACATGCCACGATGGCCGGCACCTTTAGTCCCGGTTGGTAATACGAACCGGGACTAAAGGTTTTTTTCTTTTTTCTTTTCTTTTCATTTTTTTGTTTTCTTTTCAAAATAGGTTTTCGAAGTCGTATTGTACGCTGCTAATTATACATTTATACGCGCATATAGTATGTTTTGGTTCAAGCACAATGAACGTATTAAATCACACAATTCAAGCATAGAAATATATATATATATATATATATATATATATGCATGCATGCATCATATATATATTTACATGCATGCATGCATATGTGTATTTTACATTATATTATTTCATGTGCATATATTACAAAAGATTGCATTATAGTTGTTGTGACATAACAAGTTTCTTCTCATCCTCTAGCTTGGCTTCAATGGCAGTGTTGGGTCGAAGTAGAACTCGCCCTTGGAATTGATGACCTGCTCATTAAAAAATCCGGCTATAGACTCTTGAATTGCTTTGATTTGGTCTTGCCGTATGACCTTTTCCTCCAACCATCGAGTCTACAGGTTTGAATTAAAGGAAAATAAATTAATATATGTACATATATATATATAAAGACATAGTAACACAATCAATAATAATAATTAAATGAATATATAGTGTATTTTTAACGTACTTTGAGTCTCTCTGTAGGAGTTCTTTGGGAGAGCACCTTGATAAACTTGCAAACATAGTAACCACAGTAGTTGTTCCCCCTGTTCCTGCCTCAGACACCACTTTACGAGAAAAAGATTTGTCATCCAATCTGGTGATCCGGTGAAAGCTATATGTTTAATTAATAAAGATGATGCGATTCAGGGGACTTACTTTCAATGAGATTACATTCAGTGGCGCTTTGCATTTTTCCATGTGTTGCTTCTCAATAAAGGTTTTCCAAACACTACCCAATAAAAAATTTGCAACGTCATCAGATATAGTTAATCATCATGTTTGTGTGTATATATAGTTGCTAGAGATCCCGAAATTACCTCTGGATAATATCTATCATATCTTGGTAGTCTTGTTGTGGTTTTCTCATCGAGTCATAGATTATCAAGTGACTTTTCACCAGATCGATGTCCATCAATATCCAGTGATTACTGCATGTGTTTATAGGATATAACGCATAACACTCATTAATTAACTAGAATCAACATATGAGCCATTAAGGCTATGATCGACATGATTAACACTCACTTGAAGTTATAGGGAAAGAGTATATCCTTCTTGTGGCGTTGGTTCACTAAGAAGTTCATGAGGTTACTCTCTGACTCAGACTTCCAATTAGTCTTTGGAGTAATTGGGTCTTTGAATACTATATGGGGATCAACAAAACCAATTTCATTGCAGCCTTCCTTTCTGAGCTCTGTCATTGTAAATCTGCATATATATAGTACTTGTTAGGATAATTTATATGCATATACACACATATGATGAGTTTAATAATAGATCGAAAGAATTATTACTTACAGGCAATAGCAGCTAATGATAACTTTGTCCAGAGAGGTCAGGTGGCATAGTTGATGAAATTCTGCAAAGTCAACATACATAACATCATCGCCACGGAACCAATGTTCGTCTCTAATTCTGACACCAACGCAGAAGTCTCCACTGGTAGATGCCTGCATGTACCACTTGTTTAGCAGGTACATTTGCGTCCCCAGATCAGATAAGGCTTGAGGGTTGTATAGACTCTGGCCTAGTACAAATTTTTTCTTCCAAATATCAACCTCTGCCGCACTCTCAATGTTTCCATCACCAAACATCTGGTAAAGGTCGAGACCAGTCTCATCAAGAAATTCACCAAGGTGATCCAAATCGACATCCGGAGGTATGTTTGCCTGATGCATTAATCCTAAATTCGAACCATATTCATTACCAACAACTAGCGGGGGGATTGATTGGTGCGCTTGTTGTCCGAGTTGGGCAACTCCTTTCCCTGCCCGCTTCTTTTTCTGTGCCGCCTCAATTGACTTGGTGAGAGTGCGGTCATAGTCTGATAACGTTGATTTGGACGGCTTACGAGATTCCCGCTGTTGTTGCTGGTAAGAAGTCACCTTTTTTCTTAAAATATCCGGAGCTACGAAGAAGTACAGTTTCTCCGGGTTTCTCCTTGCTTCTTGATTCATTTTAAGTTTGTCATAGAATCTAGACATGTCTTTTTTATATGCATCAGTTCCTTCTTCCTTCTCTTCAGATATTATTTTGGGAATAGCCCTTGGTTTCACGGTGGCTTTCTTTACAGGCGGGGACTGGTTCTTCGTTTGAGGGGCTGGCCTCTTGCTAGGCTTCTTGGTAGGCGGGGGCGGGGGAGGCGTTGGAGACCTCCTTGGAGGTGTTGGCAGCGGCGTTGGAGACCTCCTTGGAGGTGGCGGCTGCGGCGTTGGAGACCTCCTTGGAGAGGGTGTGGATGCAGCCTCGTCTTCCAACACAATGTCATCGTACAGAGCACTATGATGATCTGGCGATTGAACAATTGGATTTAGGTTGGGGGAGGATCTGCTACAAAAAAAGGAATGACATATTATTATGAGCAGATTGTTAATTATTTAAGCCAATACAAATTAATGATGTAGTGTTTTCATCCGCACGTACCTATGGTGAGGTAGTTCAGGAGGAGGTGGAGCCGACATCCCTGGAATGATGATGTAGCGCTTGCGCCATAGAATGAATGTCTTCTCCGCTTCTCCTAGAGTCTTCTCGCCATCACCTCCAGGAATGTCAAGAGGCAAATCACTAAAACCTTTTTCAGCTTTATCTACCGAGATGGTAGCATATCCTTCTTGGATTATATTCCCATGAATCCTTGGTGTCTTGGTTCGGTCGATAGGATTAACAAGACCGATAGCCACCTTGATTGTGGAATTCTCCTTTGGAATGTGTAGCTCACATGATGTACAAGGTTCAGTGACGTCATCCACAGGGAAGCGTAGTCCTATGTCCCCTTGATTTGGTATCTCCGTGGAAGTGCAGCTGCTTTTCAACTGAACAGATTGGCTAATGTTGATTCCTGGCTCTGATGCCTGCTTGCTTGCACTCACTGCTATTTGCACTTGCCTTTTGATTTCCTCCTGCATTCTCGCTTCAAGGTTTTTTTCCCGCTCCTGTGCTTCACGCACCGCTTCCTCCAACCTCTAGAGCCGCTGTGCCTCTTCTTCCTTCTTTCTCTGGCGACTTCTGTAGGAAGGTCTGTCCTGAGGGAATCCATGCTTCCACGAGACACTTCCTTTGCCTCTAGTTCGGCCACCATGTTCAATAGTCCCGATGGCATATGTCAGCTCATCCTTATCTCTATTGGGCCTGAACGCACCACTAGCAGTAGCTCTCTGAGCATAAAACAATCTTTCTGCTGCTTCTTGCAGTCTTGCGCCATAAACGCACTTCCCTGTCTCCTGGTCTAGTGTTCCCCCATGATCGAAAAACTAATTCTTTGCACGTTCTCCCCACTCGAGTGATTCTGGTCTGATACCCTTGGCAAGAAGGTCTGCTTCCATTTTGTTCCACTTCTTAATGGCAGTCGGGTAGCCACCTGATCCCAAGGTATGGTGGTATGTCTTCTGTTGGGCATTACGTTGGTTCTTTATCACCCGACTCACACCCTCTTCCGAAGTCTTGTACTGTACAAACTCATCCCAATAGGGCCTCTGCTTTGAGATCGGGCCTGGGACAGTAAAATCTGGTGCTATGTTCTTCTTGACATACGTCGTGTATAGGTGTTTCTTCCAAGTCTGAAACTGGGTGGCCATCTTCTTCATTGCCCAATCCCTAACTCGCTCCTTCAATTCATCACCATCTATTATATCATCATAACCATCTGTTTGGAGCATGAAATGTACCAAGACATCATTCCAAATTAACGCCTTGTCACGATCGGAGACAAAACTGATATGAGGAGCATTGGTCTTCTTCTTCCATTCACGGGTACTAATCGGGAGCCGATCCCGTACAAGGTAACCACAGTGGTGCACAAATTTCATTTTATTCGCCCCCCCCGGTTCTCCTGTATCCACATTGAACTCCGAGATGATGAAGCGACCCTCCAATGGCTTTTTGGGACCTCGAACATTTTTACTCTTCGTTGTAGTTGTTGATGTCGATCCAGAGGGCTACAAAACATAAACATTATTTTTAATGTCATGAGCACACATAAGACATATGATAATATATATAGCTAATAATAAAAAATATATACTTGGCCAATATGTTGTTGCTCATTTTGTTCAAGAGCTAAGTACTGACTCCCGTCATCTACATCCTCTTGCACGTTATTTTTAGCACCATCATCGCCGGCAACTTGAGTGCCAGTGTTGATCAAATTCATCATCAACTCCTCCTCATCCATATTTCTCGGGTCGGCCATCTAGCTTCAAAAAACAAAACCAATATATAGTACGCCAAATCTTTGCTTATTACATGCGTAAAATCTACAAACAATATGCATTATTAAATCTTGCCCCTCGATCACGGACGCAATTCGCCACACTAGGACGAACTACGTCGGTACTAGGGCGAATTAGGGCACGAGAAAGGGCGGTGTGACAAGAGTGGTGGTGCTCCACTCCGCCGTATATATGTCTGTACACATGGGTGAACGAGGGCGGCGGTGCTCCGCCGTATACATAGAAACGCATGGACGAAATACATATGAATACAAATGACGTATATATACGTGTCGGCGCGGTGGCCGGTGTGCTGACGACGATGACGTGAGGCGGGCCAGCGTGCTGACGACGATGACGACGTGAGGCGGGCCGGGGCGGTGTCGGTGCGTGATGTTGTGATCCTATGTACCATGTGAACCATGTAGTCATTCATCATATGAGAAAATTCTATGTTAATAATGTAAGTATAAGTCATTATGAGAAAATCTATAACATTGAAGTTTTCCTTCATTTGTCTGTAGCCATGCATGCAAGTCCAACAAAAACTGCTAACATCATCACATGTGATATTTTTGATAAACTAAAAAACGCTTAGTTTACAAACTGGGTATCAAAATTGAGTTCCTATTTGACCATTATATATCCTACAACAAATCCTTCAAAAAAAGACCCTACATGAATATATATTTGGATAAAATTTCGTTAACAAACATTGATCTATGAAGATAGAAAAAATTCTTCTATTGAAACTGCATCTTGAAATAATGGCATATCATATAGTGATGAATATATGGCGGTTGATGGGCTGGATCATTTTCAGCTTTAGTGACAACGACAATGGTTGCCATCCTGAGGAGTTTGTAATGAAAGTTCATTAGCGGATGGTTCGTAGCGTTGTTTCCAAATAATATATAGCGTGTTTATTATACAAGCCATGGATTTACATCGATCTAATTAATTTCTAAAGTAATTTCATTGGTGGTCCTTAATTATACTTGTCATGAGTTCAGGTCCCAGTGATCTTAAAATGTATTTGTGTACCATAAAATGCAGTTTTTGACACTCTAATTAAACTTGCTAATTTATCCATATAATATCCAAATATTCAAAACTTGCCTTAAGATATGTTTTTATTTAAAATCATTTAGAGTTCCAAATATTCATTTTTAGTTTCTAGATTTTGTGATTCAAAATTTGGAATTTTCAATCGACCTCGACCGTTGACATGGCTTACACCAAAGTTGTAGTTTTCGACGTGATCTATAACTCGGTAGTGGAGGGCTTGGACGAATGTACAAAGAGATCGACGAATATATCACCTCGATCAAGCTCGGCAGTGTACTGGAGGGCCTCGGGCCGGCGCGGTGGGGCAACGCGCGGTGGAGGGCCTCGGGCGCGGAGGAGGGCGCGGTGGAGGGCCACGGGCAAGCGCGGAGGAGGGGCACGGGCGCGCGCGGTGGAGGCCGCACGAGGAAGAAGACGGCGGCGCCGGTGTCACGGAAGGCGAACGGACGCGGCGCGAGGAAGAAGAGGGCGGCGGTGTTCGACGAGGAAGAAGACGAGCGGATCGATCTACGCCAGGCGCTGGAGGTTATATAGCAGAGAGAATTACTCCCGGTGCCAGCCACCAACCGGGAGTAAAAACCCTTTACTCCCGGTGCGTATTACCAACCGGGAGTAAAGGTGCCTTTACTCCCGGTGCGTGTTACCTTTACTCCCGGTTGGTAACATGCACCGGGAGTAAAGGCTTTTTTTTGGCGGGCCACGAAACTGCAGCCCACCTTTACTCCCGGGTGGGCTTCCCACCCGGGAGTAAAGGTGGCCTGCAGTTTCGTTTCCCGCCTGTTTTAAGCAATAGTCTTGTTAAATACAATAGAAATGCAATAGTTTTTATTAAATACATAGTAAATTAAATAAAAGGCATAAAATTATTTTGTTAAAAATATGAATTTTCTTTTTGTTTATTGCACATAGGAAAAATCGATAACCTAACTTTTTTTTATTTTTTGTTAGAATTATAAAACATAATGTAACTAATATTTATTATTTCGTTAATGCAAAAATGTAGTGTTTAATTAAAATTATTAAAATTATTGGTTTTGGACAGGAAATTTGTTTTCACATCATTTTAACGTTAATATTTTAATTTTTCATCACTCAGTATCCTAATTTACCTTTTTGAGAGAGAAATCCCGCCAAATCAAACATTGATTTAATTTGAAACATGACATAATAAACATCTGAATTCACAATTATTACATAATATCTCAAACACACACTATATTAAATCACTATATCATCAAGTGGGCACAGCAGTGAACTTCTTCTTTACGTATGTCCCTTGGTTATGATCGCTTCGTAACCATGGAGTGTCCTCATCATTTACCAAGATGCTAGGGTCTTTGTTCACTTTGAAGGGCGGAATTCGGTCATCCTTTTCATATTCTTCTGACATGTCCGACTTGTCCTCAATTCCCATGATGACTCTTTTCCCTGAAAGAACTATGTGGCACTTTGGCTCTTTGGTTGAGTCATTATCGTTTTTCCCTCTTTTTGGTTTGGTAGACATATCATTGACATAGAACACCTGATTCACATCCTTGGCAAGGACGAATGGTTCGTCTTTGTACCCAATATTACTAAGGTCTACTGTTGTCATTCCATACTCATTGTCTACTGTTACCCCCGCCTCCGGTCACCTTGACCCATTGGCACTTGAACAATGGGATCTTCAAAGTAGGTGCATATTCTAGTTCCCATATTTCATCTATGCGTCCATAATATGTCTGCTTATTCCCATTCGGGTCTGTGGCATCTATGCGGACACCACTGTTTTGGTTGGTACTCCTTTTATCTTGGGCTACTGTGTAGAATATGTTCTCATTTATCTCGTACCCTTTGTATGTGACGATATGCCATGATGGTTGCATAGCCAATAAATACAGTTGCTCATGGATGCTCTCATCACCTTGACATTTTTTTCGCAACCAACCGCCGAAAGTTTCCATGTGCTTATGCGTAATCCAAGCTTCAGTCTTCCCTGGAAACTCGGATCGTAAGAGATCCTTGTGTGTCTCAATATACGGATCTACCAAAGAGGAGTTCTGTAGAACTGTGTAGTGCGCTTTATTGAAATAATCATCATCCATACCAATATATGTTTTCCTCCCTAGTGTCCCCTTTCCGCTTAGTCTCCCCTCATGTCTCGATTCAGGAACACCAATCGAGTCAAGGTCGGGAATAAAGTCAACACAGAACTTAATGACCTCTTCTGTTCCATAGCCCTTGGCGATGCTTCCTTCTGGGCGAGCACGGTTGTGAACATATTTCTTCAGGACTCCCATGAATCTCTCTAAGGGGAACATGTTGTGTAGGAACACAGGACCGAGAGTGAAAATCTCCTTGACTAGGTGAACTAGGAGGTGTGTCATAATATCAAAGAAGGAAGGAGGGAACACTAACTCAAAGCTGACGAGACATTGAACCACATCATTCTGTAGTTTAGCTAGATCAGTTGGATCAATTACCTTCTGAGAAATTGCATTGAGGAATGCACATAGCTTTATGGTGGCTAGACGTACATTTGGAGGTAGAATTTCTCTTAATGCAACTGGAAGTAATTGCGTCATGAGAACGTGACAGTCATGGGACTTTAAGTTACAGAATTTCTTCTCTGGCACATTTATAATACCCTTTATATTCGAGGAGAATCCAGATGGTACCTTGATGTTGTTTAAGCATTCAAACATGATTTCCTTCTCCTCTTTGCTTAGAGTGTAGCTAGCAGGACGTAAGTAATGGCGTCCATCATCTGTCTTCTCTGGATGCAGGTTGTCTCTTTCTCTCAAACAACGTAGGTCCTGTCGTGCTTCAAATGTGTCCTTAGGCTTTCCATACACACCCATAAAGCCTAGCAGGTTCACACAAAGATTCTTCGTCAGGTGCATCACGTCGATCGAGCTATGGACCTCCAGGACTTGCTAATAGGGTAGGTCCCAAAATATGGACTTTTTCTTCCACATGGGTGCGTGACCGTTAGCGTCTTTTGGAATAGGTTGGCTTCCATGTCCTTTTCCAAAGACGACTTTCACATCATTGACCATATCGAGTACATCCTCACCGGTTCGGTTGCGAGGCTTGGTCAGGTGGTCTGCCTTCCCTTTAAAATGCTTACCTTTCTTTCTTACGGGGTGATTTGCAGGAAGAAATCGACGATGGCCAAGGTACACGACCTTTCGACATTTTTTCAAGAATACACCTCTAATATCACCGAAGCAGTGTGTGCATGCATTATATCCCTTGTTTGACTGTCCTGAAAGATTACTTAGAGCAGGCCAATCATTGATTGTTACGAACAACAATGCTCGCAGATCAAAGTGTTCCTGTTTGTACTCATCCCACACACGTACACCTTCTTTATTCCACAAAATGAGAAGTTCGTCAATAAGTGGTCTCAGGTACACATCGATGTCATTGCCAGGTTGCTTCGGGCCTTGGATGAGCACAGGCATCATAATGAACTTCCGCTTCATGCATAACCAAGGAGGAATGTTGTAGATACTTAGAGTAATAGGCCAAGTGCTATGACTACTGTTCTGCTCTCCAAAAGGATTGATACCATCTGTACTTAAAGCAAACCTTAAGTTTCTTGCGTCATTTGCAAACTTCGGGAATTCTCTGTCGATTGCTCTCCACTGGGACCCATCAGCAGGGTGTCTCAACATATTGTCTACCTTACGGTCTTCTTTGTGCCATCGTAACAATTTTGCATGTTCTTTGTTTCTGAACAGACATTTCAAGCGTGGTATTATAGGAGCATACCACATAACCTTCGGAGCATACCACACAACTGAAGAATCGATGGAGAAATCGAAGAAATCGACGGAGGAATCGAAGAATGGATGGAGGAACAATGGAGGGAGGGAGGAAGCAAGAACACTACTGCAGTGAGCTTCAAAATGTGCTGAGCTCGGGCTCGGGGCCGGGAGGAAGGAGGAGACGGCCGATTTATAAAGGGAGAACATTTAGTCCCGGTTGATGGATCCAACCGGGACTAAAGGTAACTTTCCAACCCCGGGCGCAGCCACGGCCCGGGAGTAGACCTTTACTCTCGGTTGGAGCCACCAACCGGGAGTAAAAGTATACCTTTAGTCCCGGTTGGTGGCTCCAACCGGGACTAAAGGTCCCTGCCACCTCTGTCTGGCGCAGTAGCCGTTGGGCAGGGACCTTTAGTCCTGGTTGGAGCCTCCAACCGGGACTAAAGGTATTTCTAGTCCCGGGGGCAAAAAATTCCGGGACTAGAGCCCATTTTGGTCGAGGATCAAAGGTCTGTTCTCTACTAGTGTTTGTAAAACAGCGAGAGTTCAGTATTAGCAAATTTCTTTAGTTCTACACAGATTAGGTTTTTGTTACTAAAAGTAGAAACAACTTGCTTATATATATAATAATTATATAAGATTTATTCAATCAGAGGCCAAGTTCCCAGCCTCAGTTTTAACAAATCATCAAACTAATGCATCCTCTCTACACCTTCTTCCCTTCCACATACACTTCCACACACTTCCCTTAAACCTTTCCTGCAATTTGGTTTGTGCAATATTATGTGGGGAAAACCTGAAATATCGTTATACTGCAGTCTTGTATGTCCAGGATTGTTGTTTAGGCCCTTTTGCTGTTTCGTAGGTTGGAGCACTAAAATGTTGTAGGTTAAACCTGAAACATCTTTCGAAAGTAGCCTAGTATGGCCACTATCAGTGTCGTTTTTAGAAATTATAAAAAGGTAGGATGAATTAGAAATTAGAAAAGAAATTAGAAAGTGATAGAAATGGACTTTTTTTAGAGAAGATTGAGAGGTAGTAGGATGTCTATAGAGGTGATATGACTTTTTTTTAGAAATTAGAAAAGGATAAACCATGAATTATTTGCTTTCTTGTGAGCTATATGTGGTTGTCGGCCATCGTGCCGTTCTGTTGGTGTGGATGTGGTTGTCGGCCATCGTGCCGTTATATTTGATGCAGGTTTTGGAAACCTCCCCGTGCAGGGGAGGTGCTGCCAAAATTTCGACTTGACACTACTATATGTTCATTTTGTTGCAGGAGAGACTCACAAGGACCGTCCTTGACTCGTCACTTTGCCGGATAGCAAGGTGAGGCATCATACACCTCTCTTTTCATTTGAAGTTCATATATCACGTAACCTAGTTAGGCGTCTCCCGTTTGAAAGAGATACGGTTGGAAATATGCAAATTTTTGCATATCTATAACCGTATCTGTTTCGAATTGTCCACATTTTTTGGACAGCCCGAGGATGTGTAGCGGGTTTAGTTTCCATGGTCTACTCTAATCCGAGATAGAGTTTCGGCAGCACCTCCCTGTTGTTCTCCAAATACACAATCTCCCTTCTGGGACGTGTATTTGGAGAACAGCGGGGAGGTGATGCCGAAATTCTATCTTAGATCGGAGTAGAGCTTGGAAACTAAACCCACTACATATCCTCGGGTGGGATTAGGACCTATCTTTACCTAGTAGACATTATAGGAACGTGTAGATGCAACGTGATTTTATATATTACTCGCTGATATGCTAGAGGATGGATGACCGTGAGTGGATGTACACGGGCCGCTCTAGTTAGAATTCGTTGACCAATGAATGGATTGACAAGACGGATGCTTTCTTGGAACGGGCATTTGCAATTGTCAAAGGAGCTAGATCGACTTGGTGTCCATGTAGCAAATGTGGAAACATGCGTCGGCAAACCAAGCTAGACATGGGCAAACATCTTGTGAAGAATGGATTTACGTCAGACTACACCAGGTGGACCTACCATGGTGAAGCCGATCGTTGGAGAGACGAGGTCTTGAGACAACGCATCGAGGAATATGATGATGATGCCGGAGTGGGAGACATGTTAAATGACTACCATGAAGCACACTTCGATGAAGCAAGTAGGGAGGAGGAGCCAGAGGCTACCGCAAAGGCATATTATGACATGTTGTCTGCGGCACAGCAACCCCTTCACGGGCATACCAAGGTTTCTCAACTGGATGCCATTGCACGCCTAATGGCCGTGAAGTCTCAGTTTACCTTGAGTCGAGACGCCTTTGATATTATGCTGGCAGTTTTTGGTAGCCTGCTCCCGGATGGTCACATCTTGCCAAAGAGCATGTATGAGGCACAGAAACTCCTTCGTGCACTTAAGATGCCATACGAGCAGATACATGCTTGTCCGAAGGGATGCATCTTATTTAGGAAAGAGTATGCGGAAGAAAAGTACTGTGTGAAGTGCGAATCGTCTAGGTTCCTAGAGGTAGACTCTGGTGATGGTCAGAAGAGGCAGCTCGCAATCCCCGTGAAGATCCTACGGTACCTTCCTTTCATACCGAGGATCCAACGGCTTTACATGACTGAGGAATCTGCGAAACAGATGACATGGCACAAAAACGGACGTCGATACAATCCTGAGAAGATGGTACACCCATCCGATGGTGAAGCCTGGACAAGGTTTGATGAGATTTATCCTGAGAAAGCTTTAGAGGCTCGTAATGTACGTGTTGCGCTGGCAACAGATGGGTTCAATCCTTACGGAATGGCGGCTGCCCCGTACACCTATTGGCCCATGTTCGTTATCCCCCTCAATCTCCCCTCTGGCGTCATCTTTCAACGACAGAACATATTCTTATCGTTGATAATTCCAGAACACCCGGGGAATAATATGAGTGTGTACATGGAGCCTCTGATTGATGATTTGATACGTGCTTGGGAGGAAGGGGTATGGACATACGACCGAGCTACAAAGACAAACTTCAAAATGCATGTTTGGTACCAGTACTCCCTGCATGACTTGCCGGCATATGGGATTTTCTGCTGCTGGTGTGTTCACGGGAGGTTCCCATGCCCAGTATGCAAGGCTTCTCTGATGTTCATTTGGTTGACGAAGGGTGGAAAGTATTCTTCATTCGACAAACATCGACAATTCCTCCCTCCTGACCATCCATTTAGACTAGACATCAAGAACTTTACGAAAGATGTCGTAGTTATAGACCCTGCACCGCAGATGATGACAGGAGCCGCGGTTCGTGCTCAGTTAGATGCTCTCGAGGTCAATAAACAAGAAGGTGGTTTTGTCGGATATGGTGAGCAACATGCTTGGACTCGGAAGTCATGCTTGTGGAACCTCCCCTATTTTGATGATCTTCTTCTTCCACATAACATTGATGTAATGCACACTGAAAAGAATATCGCTGAGGCAATTTTTGGTACAATCATGGACATTCCTGATAAGACAAAGGATAACGTTAAGGCTAGAATGGATCAAGCGAGGTTATGCGACAGACCAAAGTTGGACATGGCGCCTCCTAGAGCCGGCAAGTCGTGGAGAAAGCCTAAGGCCGATTTCATCCTGACGAGGGCCCAAAGGAGGGAGGTACTAGAATGGTTCCAAACGTTAATGTTCCCTGATGGGTATGCAGCGAATCTGAAGAGGGGAGTGAACTTAGCTACTATGCGAGTCAACGGGCTCAAGAGTCATGATTACTACATATGGCTTGAGCGTCTACTTCCGGTGATGGTTCGAGGCTATGTCCCTGATCATGTCTGGCAGGTGCTAGCGGAGTTGAGCAATTTCTTTCGCCAGCTTTGTGCTAAGGAGTTATCTCGTACCGTGGTTGCAGAAATGGAAAAAATGGCGCCTGTGTTGCTCTGTAAGTTGGAGAAGATCTTTCCACCCGGCTTCTTCAATCCGATGCAGCATATGATTCTACACCTCCTGTATGAAGCAGGAATGGGGGGGCCTGTGCAGGGCCGTTGGTGCTATTCGATTGAGAGATGTCAAAAGGTTCTTCGAACTAAATGTAAAAATAAATGCAAAATTGAAGCATCCATTGCAGAGGCATACATTCTGGAGGAGGTGTCAAACTTCACAACAAAATACTATGCCGACAACCTTCCTAGTGTGCATAATCCAGCATCTCGTTACAATGCCGACGGAGATGAATCGAGCCTTAGCATTTTCCGAGGGCAACTCGGAAGTGCAAGTGGTGCGACCCACAAGACCTTGAAACATGAAGAATGGCGCATTATCATGCTGTATGTGTTGACCAACCTATCCGAGGTGGAGCCATACATGATGTATGTTCTCAACAAACTTGTTCTCAAGTAGTCGCTTTTCTATGTCCAACTCTCATGTTTCTTATTGGTACAGGGAATTTCATCGTCAATTCTGGCGTAAATCAAGGAAACCTACCCCGCACGAAAGTGATACCCTTCTCAAAGAGGGCGCGGGAAATGGAAAACCCGATTTCATTTCTTGGTTCAAGCAGAAGGTACAGTCCAATTTAGCTCGTACTTAGTTTGATATTACAAGTTGCTTGTACATGCAACTAATAAAACGCACCACCCTGCTTGAACTTGTAGGGCCAAACCGAAGCGTCTATGAATGTCGAGTTGAGACAGGTTGCCGATGGTTGTTCCTATAAGGTCAAGTCGTTTACCGGTTATGACGTCAATGGATATCGCTTTCACACAACAAGGCACGAGCAGAGTCGGCCCAATCGAAGAACCACAAATACCGGAGTTTTTACGCTAGGCTTTGATGGGGTCGAGTACTACGGAATAATTGAAGAAATATATGAACTAACTTTTCATGGTTGCAAACCTCTTAATCCAGTCATATTCAAATGTCATTGGTTTGATCCAGATGTCGTGAGATGCACCCCTAATCTTGGGCTAGTTGAAATTCGATAATCATCCGTCTTACCAGGAGATGACGTCTATATTGTGGCTCAACAGGCCACACAAGTTTATTATTTGTCATACCCGTGCCAAACCGACAACCGTCTTAAGGGTTGGGATGTTGTGTACAAGGTATCGCCACACGGTAAACTACCTATACCAAACAATGAAGATTACAATATAGACCCCAACACATATGACGGAGAGTTCTTCCAAGAAGATGGGCTCGAAGGGAGTTTTGTGATAGATTTAACCGAAGCGATCGGAATGGAAGTAGACAATGAAGGGGTTGCTAACGAGGACGCTGGAGACGAGGTTCAGAATGAGAAGGACTTAGAACTACTTCAGCGATTACAATTAGGCAATGACAGTGATCACGACATTCCTCCTTCGGAGCACGGGCATGATTATATCGACATGCGTGATAGTGATGATGAGACTTATGATCCAGCTAATCCCGATCATGACGATTATTTCTAATACATGTATGAGTCATACTAATTTATTTATTATTTATCATATCTTTCTAAGTATGTTTTGTTTATCTATGCTGATTGGTTTACTCTTTTTATTTGCAGGTAATTGAGCAATGGTGGGCGCTACGAGGAAGCTCGCGGCGATTTGCGAGAGAATCGCCGCTGTAGGGAGGGGTTTAGGTTCAGGTTCTGGGTCAGGGTCAGGTTCTGGGAGGCATCGAGGTAGGCCTCGAGGCAGGGGTGAGGAGGAGGAGCAGGACCAGGAGCAGGAGCAGAGACAGAGGCAGAGGCAGAGGCAGAGGCAGAGGGGTCGACGGAAGGGTAGGGTGAGGACCCCGTCGCCTGAACCTAACCCCCCGACGTCTGAGGAGGAGGATGTACCTTCCGCACACGCCTCTGGTGAGGAGGAGGAGGAGGAGGAGCAGGAGTAGGAGCAGGAGCATGAGCAGGAGGGGGGGAGAGACGGGGAGGAGGCAGGGGATGCCCAGTCCAAGATCTGGTTGCGAGGTCCCTCGTCCCTCCCGAGGCGTCCGATACCTGAGCATAGACGCCCGCTGATTAAACCGACAGGGGCCAGGTAAGTAACTTTAAATATTCGCAATAATTTTGATATGTTGAAAATTATAAAAGAAACTAATAATTTATATTAATCACTTGTGCAGGAGTTGGATTAAGCTCAGTGGGGGTGATCACAACCGCAAGGTCAACGGCATCCTTGGCCTTTTGTGCAGGGAACACTTCCCTGGCTTGGTGGTGTACGCCGGACAACAGGAGCCGGCCTACACGTGGGACCACTACGTCGCTGCCCCCGACGTCCCTGATCGTGATCGCAGGAGATTCACCAACATAGCGGAGCAGGTGAAGGGCGAGCTATGGGTAAGTATTCCTCGTACTACATTGCTCAGTACATCACCTTCACTGGACATTCTTGAAATAATAACTTTATACATCGCCTCTATATGCAGGACTTCTACAGATGCCAGGAGGGATTCGAGGCCAAGGCGAAGTCCGTCTCTGAACAAGCCGCCAAGAAGCTCGTGAAGGACATGCACTACGAGGCGCGCGTCCAGGCCATCATCGAGTTCTACGCTCAATACAGAACCATGAAGGTTAAAAAAGAAGAGGCAAGGACAATGAACCTGACCAAGGACCAATTCATGAGTGTAAGCAAAGAACGTTGATACTTACTTTATTTGAGATTAATTACGCTTAATTTCTTTTTTCATAAGTCACATGCTTGATGATGTAGGTGCCTCCGTGGTGGTGCCGAGCGCATATCCGGTGCTGGGAAAAGATGGTGGATGAGTGGTTGCAGCCCGGGTGGTTGGAGCACCACCTTGCTTGTCGGGAGCGGCGTTTGCAGATGCCAGGTGCATCACACCATCAAGGCAGCCTGAGCCTTGATGAATATAGGGAAAAATGGGTATGCAACTCCATTTCTGTATTCTAACGCTCAATTCTGCATAATTTCTAATCATTTTGCATTTTTGCTGTAGTCGTCGTCACATGATGGCCAGTCTTGCTCCCAGCTCAAGGCATGGGTTCTGTCCAAAAAGGGCAAGGCAACGGCCGACATCGACTTCAACCCGGAGGACCCGCCTGAGGCGTACAGCCATCCAAGCATCCACAGCCGCGTCACCCAGTATACAACGATGGCAAGGGAGGTTCATGGGCCACAGTTCGATCTGAGCTCCCAGGATATTGATGGAGAAATTGTGATGAGGGTGGGAGGAGGCAAGAAGCATGGTCGGTATTGGATTGGCGACAGCGTAATTGACACGGCCTCTACTCCCACTCTCTCCCAGATCAGAGCAAGGAGCACGGACTCGAGCCCAGCGATACGCCCACGGCTGACCACTGCACAGTTCTAGATAGAGGCTCTCCAGGTTCTTTCTCTATTCGTTGGTTCTTACGTACTTTAGCTTTGCATTGCTTTGCATTGTAACATTGCGATGAAATATTTTAGGCCCAGGTGGAAGCAGAAAAGAAGCAACGGGAGGAGATGGAGGCGAGGGTGGAGCGGTTAGAGGCCGAGCGGCAGAGGATGGACGAAGAAAGTCGGTTGAGGATGGACCAAATGTTCCAATACATGCAGAATTTTGCATCGAGTATGGGTCAACCTTTGCCACCGCCACCGATGCTATTCCCTTCACCTCAGCCACCCACAACTACTCCTGTGAGTAACTTGACACCTTGATATCTCCCATAAAATATTTGACATACTTTTAGGAATGTGTTAAATAAGCCCAAATTGTCAGCAAGCTCCTTTACTGCTTTCAATGAAAAAAGTACTCAGGGATACATAGGAAATAAGATCATGTTCAAAATATAAATTTATTTTGACTGGAGCAAGTATTTTGCATCTCCCCTGCACTGGTCTGGGGCTCATGCCTGCTGGATTTGATGGCAGGGTGCTACTGCCCCCTGGTAGACCGCTTCCGGTGGGACCTAATAGGGCCTCATCCTGATTCGTTCAGCTAAAATCCTCTGTGCATGCAAATCAGATGGCGAAACACATACTAACCTGATGATTTATTACAGTAGCAGCTAGTCTTTGAACTTCACGTTCCTCTTGATCGGCAAAGAGCTTAGACTTCATTGCTAGCTGCTGCTGACACATTCATGTCTAGAGTGAACTAATCCTGGGGAACTACTTTAGGGAAAGGATGGTGGCTAGAATAATGATTTCATATTCAAACTCAACCTAGAGGACACAGGAACATAAAAAAAAATCAGGACATGCTGACGTCTGGTCTTACAGGAAGCCAAAAATGTAACCTACACTACCATTCTAAATTGAAAGAGCATCTACTCCAAGTAGCAATTTAGGCTTTTATTTCCAAAATTTTTCTGTTGATAAAACTTTAAACAAAAAAATACTTAGTGAAACTTAAATATAAATGCAAATATAGATGTCATGTCAAAAGAGAATGTCAGGCAACCATTGGTGCTGCTGACTACCAGAATAGCAAATTATACTTCTATTACGTCACCTAAGCTTGAATGGCAAATCCACTTTTCTCAGTTCAATAAATGGTGCACTGGTTCTCCAAACAAGAAAAAAAGAAGAAGGGCGGAGCTACTCACCAGTGACATGACCGGATTAGAAGAATTAATGAATGGAAGCTGATTTCCTTGTTGAATATTTTGAACTGGAGCTCCTAAGAACACACTCATCAATATTAAGCCATAACTTACAACAGGAGCAAATTACCAATAGCTAAACAGTAAATGGACAAAAAATGAATTCAGCTGATAGGGAAACTTAGTGATGTAAAACACCTGAAGTTGATGGGGAGGACCACATCCTTTTAATGTTGATGTTTGTAGGTTGAGAATTTTCTGGGGTCTACAGATTCTTCACTTTGCTATCATGAATGGATGTGTTCCCTTTTTTTTTGTCAACCTTGCTGACTTAGTAATGCGCATCATTGACATATTCAGCTCTGATTTCCTGACGCAAAGAATTCTTCGTGTCGTCAACACTACGGGAAACAGTGACAATGCCGAGTGCTTTAGATGCACACATTTCGATACTGAAATTCACTTTGCAATATGAAGTCTAACACTGTTAAAAAGGAAGCTAACACTGTTTCGAATACTTCTCTTTTGTGCAGAATCAATCGGCGGCATCAAATAATCAGTTTCAAGACCCGGATTTGTCGCAGAGGTTCCAAGGGCCTACGCAGTGATTGCATTTGTATTGTGTCTTATTGTGACTTAGTTGTGACTTGTGATGATGGTTTATTGTAAATTGAGATGATGGTTTATTGTGACATGTGATGATGGTTTATTGTGAATTATGATACCTGTGACAAATAATTATGCCTGTGATGATGTTTTATTGTGAATTGTCATGGTTTTTTTTTGTGAATTGAGAGATATGTGACAGATTATTAAAAAAGGGAGGCCTTGGTCGCTTTGACGAGTGTAACACTCGGCAAAGATAAGAGTTGCTGAGTGTCAAGGTAAAACACTCGGCGAAGAGACCATTTTCCATTCTGGTAACCTTCTTTGCCGAGTGTATTCCAGTGGACACTCGGCAAAGCGACCATAAAATCTGACCGCTGGAGCTTGTTTGCCGAGTGTTTTAGTTCTGACACTCGGTGAAGAGACCATTTTCCATTCTGGTAACCTTCTTTGCCGAGTGTATTACAGTGGACACTCGGCAAAGTGACCATAAAAATCTGACCGCTGGAGCTTGTTTGCCGAGTGTTTTAGTTCTGACACTCGGCACACTATGGAAACTTTACCGAGTGTTTTAGTCCTGACACTCGGCAAACTTTGGAACCATTACCGAGTGTTTATTTCTGACACTCGGCAAACTTGGGAAACTTTGCCGAGTGTTTTATTTCTGACACTCGGCAAAGTTGAGAAACTTTGCCGAGTGTTTTCCGTCGTGCACTCGGCAAAATCGACGTCGCCGTTCCATCCCGTCAATTTTTTGTTGCCGAGAGTTTATTTTTGCCGAGTGTTTACTGACAGTCGGCAAACTATTTGCCGAGTGCCCGATGAAAAACACTCGGCAAACTACTGTTTGCCGACAAAACAATGCCGTGTGCTGTATGCCGAGTGCAACACTCGGCAAAGTATTTGCCGAGTGTTTTTGGGCGTTTGCCGAGTGCCCTTAACACTCGGCAAATCTACTGTATCCCGTAGTGGTTGTTCGATCAGCCCAACTGTAAGGCGGATGTGATTGGGTCAAGAGCTGTCACGTACTAATTAAGTGTCGGTTGAGGCGCTAACTATTTCTTTTGAACCTTGTTTCCCCATTTATTGATGTCTGATGAGCGGTGTCTTTGACCACCAATGCCCAGTTCATTTGGGCTGGTTTGGGTTATAAGCCATGGCTGAAAGTACTGTTGGCTGGTTTGGTTTAAGAGAAAAATACTATTTGTTGGCTGATAAGCTATGGCTTATAAGTCAAATACGACCAAGCGAACAGATTGCAAGTCATTTACAAAACTTGGGTTGGAGGTCTGTCCAAATCACAGTATAACCTGTAAAATTAGCGTAGTTCAGCTGGTTAGGCTACTTATGGTGAAATCTGCTCACCCGGGTTTAAGTCACCGACTTGACACGGGTGCTCGCATTTTTCTGGATTTATTCCAAGGTTTAACTGCGCTATTCTTTCAGTGGCAGGCGACGTGTCCGTTGACAGTGAGACGCCTGTGGTGACTTCATCAATATCAAGATTGACCGGTCCAACTCAGTTCTTTGATATGCTCATAGGGGTAGGGTCACTACTACAGAAATGATTTATAGCAACGCTTTCCGTTTTTTTGTAGGGGCGGCTCGATATAGAGCCACCTCTACAAATGGTTCTCAAACTAGCCGTCTTTACAAATCGATTTATAGGGCGCGGCTGTAGGCTCCTCAATTTGAGAGTCCTAGGTGCATTTGTACTTGTGCCAGGATCACGCACAAGTACGCACAGAATCGCAAGAATGGTACATAATTATATAACAAAAGGTTCCGAGTTTTATTAATATCTAAAAATAGGGTCTTACAATAGTGACCCAAAGGGGTATGGTCATAGGCTTACATATCTAGCGAAATACTAAAGTCATAAAACGACATTATTCATGGTAGTCTCTAGTATGGTAATATTATACAACGAAGCGGTGTCCTATTTCACAGGCAACTTGAGCGCGGTCAAAACCCTAGCCTCGATGTCATACTCCTACGAACGTATTTCCTTGCGTGACTCCTAATCCTCGTGGTACGTCTTCTCGTCGAAGTCATAGTCTTCTTCTGTGCCGTAGTCTGTGAGTCAACAACAGGTGAGTACATGCGTACTTACTCAGCAAGCCCTAACCATAGGGTGAAAATAGAAGTGTACTGGTGTTTATAATTAAGGGTTGTGTCCTAGCGAAGCATTACCATTCCCACTAGTTCTCGGGTTAACATCGGTAACACCTCTGGTGTTATGATCTTGCTTAGTACTTAGATTAAGACCTAAAAGAAATTAACAAAATAAGTTTTCGGGTGTTAAAAATTTTAAAACTCACAAGAAAGGATAATTAAATTGTAGGTCTCATTTTTATGAGAAGAGAGCGAGTAATTCAATTAATGTGTAAACATGCTTATGAAATTCTAATAAGAAAAATAGGATAAGTTGTTCAGCATGAAAAACAATTTATGTAAATGAAAATGTGACATAGCTTATAATTAGAAATTGCCATTTTGGAAGAATTACAATGTGCAAAATACTTAAATAGTGCTTTAATATTTTGTTCCCACGAGTTAGTCCGAAGTATGGACTAGGTCATGACATGTTGTCTAGTTGAAATTGACAAAGTTCTGACCTTTTACAAATTCAATCAAAGGTGTTAATGGTTGTTTAGTTCAAGTGGGACTCCCATCTTTTCTAAGTCTATAACGATAATCAACAATGCCAGTTTGACATTTAAATTCTAACAAAAATGATTAAGCAATTTTTATATGTTGGAGTTCTATTGGTTTCCCCAAGGTGAGCACTTGAGCATAGTGTAGGTAATAATCGTGTTAGGTGTTGCGATACTCTCCCAAAAATTGTTCGAACTTCGCTAAGAACGCACTGCGAATTACAATCGGGTGCTCGTTCATGAATCAGCGTTCAGCGCGACGAACCCAGAATGGCATGCTTCTATCTCCCCTTCTGGTTATCCTCTTCATGTGTCGATCATTTCTTTAGAATGTTGGTACTACGGGCTTAAGGTTAGGGAAATTAGTTGAACTTCATCTATGGTTGTTAGTGGTTTTCGTGTTGCTTTAAAAATCATGCGTGTTGCCTTTTGGCCGTTGTGCTTCCGTGGTCGCGGTCACCACGCGAGCCTGGTGCCACGGCTGCCTGGCCGCTCCTGGCCGTGGCCGCTGCTCCGTTGCTCCACAGGCCACTACCACCTTTGTCGTTCGGTTCTCGTCGTCGTGCGGTGCCGTGCCCTACTGTTGCTGCCCGCTGTCGCTGTCGCGCGCTGCCGCTGCTGCTCGCGTCGCCGCACACGTGGGTTGCCCTACAGCACTCGCTCTCAGCCGCTCATCTCACCTACCTTGCCCCTGTCCGACGTGTGCATTAATGAGGAGAGGACTGAGCCGCTGCTGCTTATTTCCCTCTCTGCCTCCCCCTCGCGTTCTCCCTCTCGCTCTGCTGCTCGTCTTGAGCACGCCGCTATGACTGAGCAGAGCAAGCTAGCCACCACCAAGCTCCTTGCCGTTGCTCGTTCTCCCTATTCCATCCCTTCACCGCCACCAACTCCGCCTCCGGTCACGCTCTGCCACGTGCGCGCTCGCTGAGCCCGCTGGGGCCGGAGCCGCCTTGCCGCAACCACGTGTGGCTGGGCCACCACCGACTGCACTCGACCGAGCTACCACCACCATCGCCTTCCCCAGCTCGCATTGCCCCTCCCGTGCCCCTTCAGCTGGTCCTTGCCGAGCCGTGCCACCGTCCCCGCCATAGCCGCGCTGCTGCCAGCCGCCTTGCTGGGACCACGTGTGGCTAGGCCCCCACCGGCCGTGCCAGGCTGAGTTGCCCCCGCGCACCGCCCTCACCGTCGCAAGTGGCCTGCCATGCCGAATCGGTCGCCACGCCGCCTCTCCTGCCATGACCGCGCATGGCCATGCCGCCGTGGGCCGCCTCCGGGCGAACCGTGCCCCCACCTAGTTGCACGTGGGCCCACCACGGTCCCTAAGCTACCACCGCACCATTGGCGAGCCCCCTACTGGGCTAGAGCGGCGTCGACCGGCCGTTCCTCTACCGTCCTCTACTCTGTGCAGCGAGAGGAAGAAGAAGGTAGAAATATAATCTTTTCCAGGGTTCCTAATGCAAAACCATGACTCACATGAATAGTGTTCTTGTACTACGGGTTAGTTTTGAGAAAGTTCAGGGGTGGTTTCACAAAAGTGCATGGGGAGCGGGGGTCTGCTAGGCCACTTGGGCCATTGGCCGGCGCCCCGGCCGCTTGGGCCCTTGGCCCCATGTGGGCCACAGCCAGCCATGGGCCGCTACCGTGGGCGCGCCCGGTGGGCCACCGGTCTCTGCTGGGCCATCGCGCCAGGCCACCAAGGCCGCGGGCCTTCTTTTGTTTTCCACAGGAAAACTATTTTCTTTTATGTTTCTATTGGGAAACTTCTAAGTCCGCCAAAAAGTGTAGAAAAATCACAAAAATGCCTACCCAAATTTGTTAGGATCCTAAAATCATGATCTATCTGCTAGTATATTTTTTCACATTGTTTTATAATATTCTTAGAAGCTATATAATTAATTTGAGATACTTAATATTATCAAAATATAAACTTGTAGAAATTGTTTTGGTAAATTGGTGATAGTGTTGGCTCTGAAATTTTTACAGTAGAGTCCTAGCGATATTAGGTGCTCACCGTAATTTTTGTAGCTCCATAGGAATTAGTTTGTTAAGGTAACTAAATGAGTCCTAGTACGAAAATATATATTTAATCAATCAAATGTCAAGAATAATCGGGGGTTTGTAGAACAAAAATATTTTATGGGAATGAGTCTTACTTAATGACGTGGATACATAGACTAGCATGTTAGAGTTATCTCGTTAGCTTGTGAGGCGTGATCGAATTTCTAAGAGTTTCGGTTGTCGTTGATTATTTACATGTATGCATTGCATCCACGTATATCATAATAGGAACAATGATGGATCGTGGAGATGACCAAAGTAGCGGAAAAGATGGTGCCTTGATGATCGTGACGCCATGATGGAAAGCTAACTTGGTTATATTTTTCCCAGGCAAGCCCCGATGCATAACCCCTACTTTTCTACACTTTATATTATGTTTGTGCATTAAGTTTTAAGGAGTTGAATGAAAACCACTTGCATATATATATATATCCTTATCCTATGAGTCTTACTAGCATGATAGGATCATTTAGATTGCTATGCTACAAGACTTCGGTAGAAGTCGAGTGATTGCCTGTCACACGCGAGAGATAGGAAAGATATTATGATTGCTATTATATTATTATCACCTGGAAAATATATATGAATGATAATTGGAGACCGGGTGGAATGGTACTTTGGATCTAGACTTAGTTTGGCATTCAAGCGAGGCTCGGGTTGCACTTGTTTTGCCTGTGTCGGTTAAGGACCGACCATTGCATTAGGTTCTAGGCAGGTCACAGACTTATTATCTTGAGCACATACTTGTTTATGGGAACATGGAAGGCTCACTGCTCTCTTATCATGGGTTCTGGCTCTTTCCAGACCGACTGATTGGAGGCGGAGATAGTGGAAGTCTAAGCACCACACTAAGTCCGAGACTCAGGTGTGGGGGCTTAGAGTCCAAGTTTGGACAGGGATCTAGACCCCTTGACAGGAGAGTGGTGGGTTGGTCCTGCTTGTACCTGGGGTACAAGCAGGGCCTGTGTTTTGGGGTACCCCGCTGGGCACATTGATTCACAAATCGCCGAGCAATCCGGTACGGCTTGTCTACAGTCTAGCACCATAGTAAGAACTGAAAGATGGTAAAATGATTCTGATTGCTTACCACCTGCATGAAAGTAGCATATGTGCTTACATAGAATGGTTAGTTAATGAACTAATGCTGACTGCTAATAAAATTGAGTATAAGGACACATGTTTAGTAATGGTCCTGCAGATATAATAAACCCACAAGCCAGATAGCCTTGCATACTCTTGGAGTCTTTTCTTTCCTCCTGACGGGTAAGTCTTGAAGAGTACAATTGAGTACTCAAGGTTTGTTCTACCCTGTTGTAGGTGACAGGAACATGAGGAGCTGACACTTGTGTGTGGAAACCTCCAGGTGGGCGCAACAAGGATTTCCTTAACGTTGCGGACATAGAGTTTATTTGAAACTTCCACCCAAAATGTTTTACAATGGAAAAACTTATAACCTGTTATGATGGATATAACGGATCATCATGTTAATGTTTAACTTGTCATTAAATGAGTTTATTTCCACTAAAACGCTGATAACATGGGTATATTCCACTGTTATAAACAATCAATATTATACTCTGATGTTGCATGAAAAGCGATGTAAGAAATGGCTAAAATGTTGTAAGCTTTATTCTCTCATTTGTGACCCTAATAGAAAAATATGGATTTTTAGGTTCTCCCTTGGGGTGTGCTCGACGGAACTACGTAATTTAGTGTCCTCCCTTGAGTACTTAGTGTCTAATGGAAGACAAATACTCCTGGGAGGCATTAGATTAGGCGGTTCTACCACAACATCAATTCCATTATCAGTTTCATTACACATAAAAGTAAATCTAATTATAGTATCCCATCCTAGTATTTGCCCATTCCAAGGATGTGGCTATTCGAATAGGTTTACTTAACTCTGTAGAGGTGTACAAATTTTCCCACACGATAGGTGCAACCTCATCCATGATCAATGGATGAAATAGACCTAATGACACCCGTACCCGAATGTACGCGACCTTAGATGTCCATATAACTCTACTATAACTTCTCAGGGGTTGGAAACACACAAATTCCGAGAGGATACCTAATCATCACAATAAATAGCAACATGGCTCGAACACGGCCAAAACAATAATCATGGGCTCAAACACGGCCAAAATCTCAAAAGCTTAACGTGGAAGATCACATAGCATCCACGCCAACCGGACCACAAAAGAAAACCTATCCCCCATGTCTGCTCCTGATATTCCGCTTCCTACACCAGTCTCCTAGTAGAAATTATATTTCTATCTAACGGGGTGTGAGATCAAGCCTACCCATATAGACATGTGGTTGTACGTAATATCTCACTAGGCGAGAGGGACTATGAACCAGTCCTTATGTGACCGAGGCGAGTATCTTCCACAAGAATCTCTCTAGACATCCCTGTCATGGTAAACTACCTCCATAGATTACCACCACTCGCCCCCTGTCGGGGTTTAGTTTTAGGTTTACCAATTTTAAGTTCCATTATTATCCCTAAGTTCATTCATATCGTGGAGCTCATTTATTAACAAGATAACAATTTATCTTAATTCAACAAGAATCATATCACAATAATCGAGCTCATATTCTAGGGTAATAATCCAATAATCATGGTTTAAACATTTCAGTGAATTAAAGCATGATGGTAGAGAGGGGATGTCGCACCCGGTTTTCTGAAGAATACCAAACGCTAACTATATGTGTGCCTAGGATGTCCACACGACACATATAGTGACAAATATGAAATTTATCAGAGACAATACTTTATTATATATCAAAACATATTTATATCAAGACTTACTTCTATTACAAATGCATAGCAGAAACTATTCTTAATCTTCTCTTCGGGGCTACATACTCCACAAGGACGGTTGACTGGGGGAAGCACTCGCCTAGTAGTCATGGACTCCGCATAAAACTCTTCACTTGATCTACCATCTAGTACCCATCTGAGATTTTTGTTGGTGACAACAACAAGCGTTAGCTCACCATGCTCAGCAAGTATAACATGAGGTTATGCAAGGCTCAAGAAGTCTTGACTCGGCTGTACTACGGTAGGCATTTTTAGTTGGTCATATTTTATTTATTAAACCTAAGTTACTAGATTATACTTAAGCTCTCAAGGTGAAAATATAATAATTATCATCAAGATTAATTATATCCCAAACCATCCATAGAACCATCTATCTCGAAAAAGATTCAGGCCACTCGTGACCGTGAGCACGACTGATATATCAGTTTTAAAACAACTCTATAGAGTTTATACACTTTCACCATGAGTCGTGATTCCCATTTTCCTAGGGCCTGTCAACCCCCTAACACTTCCAAGGTGAGTAGGTAGGGTCTCACTACGAGACCTTTCTAAAGACCCCTCTACCAAGTTAGTGGCCGCAAGGTTTCAGCAGCTAGGCGAATGGAGGTCCCCTTCAAGACTGGCACACCTTGACCGCAGCTCAGCACACATCTTGACAGGCAAGAAGCCATTCTGCAACCTAGGCCCCCTGTAAGTGCAATCGAGTCCTATTGTGGGTTTTGGCATTGATGACCACCAAATTAGAGGACTAATGAGATTTATCGAGATGACAAGCAGGGAATCAAAAAATGAGGATGATGTACAGGTAGCAGGTGTTCTAATTACAAAAGGTGGCTAGACCCAGCTCAAAGGAGGTTTAAATTCTTTTATGTTTTGAAATTGAGTTTAGGGAAAGCCATACTATTAAGAGGGATTTTAGGACAGTTGATCAACTATTGAACCAGATGCTCAAATTCTCAGATTTACATCCTCTCACCTAGTCAAAACAGCCAGCCAAATTTCACCTCAACTTACCTGTTTTGGCTAGTGCGGCAGTGCCACCCTGTTAAGAGTGGCAGTGCCGCCCTTAACTGACCGTTGGACCCAAGGGGTATTTATACCCTTCAGGCCCAGCCCACAATGGTAATCTTCTTCACTTAGTCATTCTGCTCAAAACAGAATAGAACCAAAGCTCACCCTCTCTCCTCCATTGTTGCTCCTCCATCCCTCAAGTAAATCCTTGATTCCAACCATCAAAACTTGAGAGAAAAGGCAGCAAAACTCGATTGGAGAGCAGATTCACTGATTCTCAAAGTCTAAGAGCATTTGGTTCACGTTTGGCCGACAGTTCTAGGGTTTGTTACTCTTAGAGCTTGCTCCTAGCCGGCTAGGCATTGCCCTTGGTCTTGCCAACTCGTGTGGCAGCCTTGGGAGGTTTGTAACCTCATTCTTAGAGCTAAGAAATCACCTCTCACTTTAAGAGTTCATTCTCTTGATTTGAGAATTAGGGTAAGGCAAGCCTTAGTGGCAAGCCCAAGTCTTTTGTGGCTTCCTCAATAACGTGGACCTAGGCAAACCTTTGTGGTGCGCTGAACCACAGGATAAATCTTATGTCTCGCGTGCTTCATCTTGTTTACTTACTGGTTTAGCTCTTTGGTAGCTGGTGTTAGGGTTTGGTTGCTCGATTCACTCTTGTGTGGAGTTTCTGTGGTATTTAATCTTCGAACTGGATCTTATCTTTATATTGCAGGATTAAGCAGCTAGTGGGGTCAGGTTTATCTCCATAAAATCTCAGCTGTGTTAGATTTATTTTCCAAGAGCGGCAGTGCCGCCCTTGAGGCCGACAGTGCCGCCCTTGGTTCTGACCGCATTTTTGAGTTGAATTTTTATAGGCCTATTCACCCCCCTCTAGGCCTCCTTTATCTTTTTGTAGATCCTACAAGTGGTATCAGAGCGAGGTTGCTTTGTATACGCTTCACCGCATGAAGTATAGAAGAAGGAGGAGGTTCGAGGACCGTTCGTGATGCGGACACAAGTGGTGTGCACATCGAGGATGTCGGCAACAGCAGTGAGCTATCCATGTCGACAGCAAGTGATGCCACCATTAAAGATCCCAAGACCACCGATGCCGAAAGAAGAAAGGCAAGAAAAGAAAGAAAAGCTGCCAAGATCGCAACAAGAGAAGCTAGAGAAAAGAAGAAGGAAGAGCAGCGGCTCAAAGACAAGAAGAGAAAAGAAGCTAGAAGAATCACAAGAGAGGCAAGAGTCAAGAGAAGGGCAGCAAGAGCTCAAGAGCAAGAGAAGAATGAGTATGATGCATCATCTAGTGAGCTCTCTAGTAACTCGAATGATGGAGATGATGATGTGTCATACCATGCTTTAAAAGATAGCAAGAATGTGAAGAGCAAGGATAAGAAGAAGGATAGCGATGACAAGGGCAGCAGCAACAACAAGAACAAATATGCCGCCATATCCTTTAATTATTCTTATTTGTCTAACCATAACAAAAGGTCCTTTATCAATGTACCCACGGGCAAGTTGCCCCATTTTGATGGGATAAACTTTGCCAAGTGGAAGCACTTGATGAGTGCCTATCTTGTAGGTCTTCACCCCGGTCTTTGGGAGATTGTGGTGAATGGATTGCAGCCACTGGAAGATCCCAAAGTGCCAACAAATGAGGAGTTAGCTGCTGTCCATCTCAATGGCCAAGCCACAAGCATTCTTCTTAGTGCCTTGGATGGAAATGAGTATAACCAGTGATGAATGTCAATGTTGCAAAACAGATTTGGGACACTTTGCATCTAGCACATGAAGGTGTTGATAAAGTGAGGAAAGCAAAGATTGATTTGTTGATGGCTAAGCTCAATAGGTTCGTGATTATTGATGGAGAGGGGCCACAAGAGATGTTTGATAGATTGATGAAATTGGTGGGCAAGATTAGAGGCTATGGATGCGATGAGCTTGATGATCACAAAGTGGTGAAGTTATGTTGGAAGCCTATTCACCAAGAAATGAGACTGTAGTTACCTTGATTAGAGATAAGAAGAAGTTTGAGCACTTCACACCAAATGATGTGCTTGGAAGATTGTTGACATTTGACATCCAAAGAGAAGAAGCCAATGAGAGGAGAAGACTTGGTGAGTTGCAAGTCAAGCTAGAAGGCATGAAAATCAAGGAAGTAGCTCTCAAGGCCAATAAATCAAGCAATCAAGGCACCTCCAACAAGGCGAAAGGCAGCAAGCAAGCATCAACAATTCAGCCCAAGGAAATCAAGTCAACTCCACAAAATGATGATCCAAGTTCATCCTCTAGTGAAGATGAAGATGATGGGGCTGATTACATGAAGATTGATGACATGGCTTTGTTCATGAAGAACTATCACAAGGGGCTAAAAAGGAATGGGTATAAAATAGTGCAAAGAAGGTTCCCAAACAAGAAGAAGAGGACTTGCTACAATTGTGGCAGAACTGAGCATTTCATTGCTAAATGTCCCTATGAGAAGAAAGACAATAAATACAAGAGGGACAACAATGAAGGCAAGTATGAACACAAAAAGAGATACAAGCAAATGGGAGAGGCACACATTGGGCATGAGTGGGACTCAACTAAAGAGTCAAGTGATGAGGATGTGAAGGTTGCAACAGTGGCCATTCTAAAGCCATCCTCTACACCAAGGCTCTTCAACAACATGTCCAATGATGATGACCACCACTCCACTCACATTTGTCTTATGGCAAAGGGTGAGAAGGTAAAACAAGGAGCCAAATCTCCTTCACCTCCTAGTGACATCTCTAGTAGTGAACTTAGTGATTCTAGTGATGATGAAACTAGTGATGTTGAGAAATATGCTAAATTGACTAAAAATTTGGATCCTAAGACCAAGCTCTTCATCACAAATCTAATGGAGGAATTAGAAAGTGTCAAAGCCGAGCTAGCCGATAGAGATAAAATCTCGAGGAAACCAAAAAGATGTATATTGGCTGCAAGGAAGCTCTTGAGTTAGAGAGAAGTGAGGTGGACTCTTTGAACAAGGCCTTGGCCGAAGAACAAAGAGAACATGCTCTCACAAAGAAGGCAAATATTGCACTCAATGACAAGTATTGTGTCTTAGTTGAAAAGCACAACAAACTTGAGGAGCAATATAATCTTCTATGCGAGAGCACCCCACTGTCCCTCCAACACAAATGACATTTCTATTCCCTCCACTAGCCAAGGGTGTGGAAAATGCTATAATCTTGACTTAAATGTTTATTCCACTAACCTTGCAAACATGGAGGTTATGAAAAAGGAGATTGCTAGGCTCAATGCTATGTTAGGCAAAAGGTGCATGGAAGGCAAGAAATCTGCTGGTGGCAAAGTTGAACAACCAAAGAGGCCGCAATACAAAGATGGAAAAAATCCACACATCAAGGATGGGCTTGGGCACACTCATGGAGGTAAAACCAATGGGAGAAAGGTAATCAATGGATATGAGTGTGTTCAGTTCATGAGCAAAGGACAGGAAGGTATAGATAGGTCTACACAGATGGTGGTACAAGGCTAGCCCAGAGCAGCAATGTCCCCCCCATAGAAAAGGGAAGACCACCTCCTCCTCCTCTGCTCATGTCAAGCCCAAGAAGAAGGTGTCTCATCCTAAGCAGGTTGTCCAGAAACCAAAGAAATCTATCTAGGTCACTCCAAATAGATATGCTTATCAACCAAAGGTAAAAACACCTCAACAATGTTTGAATTCTAACTTTGTTTTGCAACACAACAGCAAGGAGGAAGTGTTTGCCAAGTTTGTTGGCAATGGTTGAAATGTTTATCATTAATACTTTCATTTGGGTTCCTAAAGTTCTTATGACTAACATGCAAGGCCCCAAGAATATTTGGGGACCTAATACTAGGAACTAAACTTGTGTTGTAGGCATACTCCTCTGGTGGGTCAAGTTGGGTACTTGACTAGCGGCTGTACAAATCATATGACCGGAGAAAGGAGTATGTTCTCATCATACTCCCCAACTACAAATTCAGATGAGAATATCATATTTGGTGACAATTCAAAAGGGGGTGTGATTGGACTTGGTAAAGTAGCTATTACACTTGATCATTCAATTACAAATGTCTTACATGTTGATTCCTTGAAGTACAATCTGTTGTCCGTCTCTCAATTGTGTGAGATGGGCTACAATTGTCTCTTCACGGATAAGGGTGTGGAAGTCTCTAAGAGGGAGGATTCCTCTATTGTCTTTACGGGTTGCCTCAAGAACAAGCTTTACCTAGTTGATTTTAGCAAAAGTAAAGCTAAGCTTGAGACCTGTTTAAGTGGCAAAATCTAGCATGGGTTGGCTATGGCATCGCCAACTAGCTCATGTTGGGATGAGGAACTTGGCCAAACTCCTAAAAGACAACCATATCCTTGGACTAACCAATATTCAATTTGAGAAAGACAGGATTTGTAGTGCTTGCCAAGCAGGAAAGCAAGTAGGTGTACCTCACCCACCAAAGAGCATCATGACCACCACACAACCATTGGAGTTGATTCACATGGATCTCTTTGGACCGATCGCCTACCTAAGCATCGGGGGTAACAAATATGGTCTAGTTATTGTTGATGATTATTCCCGTTTCACTTGGGTGTTCTTTGTTTATGATAAGTCCTAGGTGCAAGAGAATGTCAAGATATTTGTGAGAAGAGCACAAAGGGAGTTTAGTCTTCCTATCAAGAAGATAAGAAGTGACAATGGGACTGAATTCAAGAACACTCTAGTTGAAGAGTTTCTTGATGATGAGGGCATCAAGCATGAGTTTTCAACCCCTTACACCCCTCAACAAAATGGTGTAGTAGAGAGGAAGAACCGTACACTTCTTGATATGGCAAGGACAATGCTAGATGAGTACAAGACATCAGACCTCTTTGGAGTGACACCGTCAACACCGCTTGCCATGCCATCAACCACCTCTACTTACACAAGAAACTCAAGAAGACTTCATATGAGCTTCTAACCGGTAACAAACCAAAGGTGTCATACTTTAGAGTGTTTGGGTGCAAGGTGTTTTATACTTAACAAAAGACCCAAAACCTCTAAATTCGCACCTAAAGTTGATGAAGGCATTCTTCTTGGTTATGGATCAAATGAGCATGCCTATCGTGTCTTCAACAAAACCATGGGTAGAGTTGAAGTCACGGTAGATGTGACATTTGATGAATCTAATGGCTCTCAAGTGGAGCAAGTTGATTCAAGTGTTGTAGAAAAGGAGGATCCACCATGTGAGGCAATCAAGCAAATGGCTATAGGCAACATTAGGCCACAAGAAGATCAAGCCACTAATGATGAGGATCTCTAGACTGTTGCTGCACAAATTTCCGCTGACGTACTTCATCGACAAGGGCAGCACTCACCTGCTAAAAATCAGCAAGGCGGCAGTGCCGCCCCTGAGGGCGGTAGTGCCGCCCCATCCACCTTAGCAGTAGCTCCTTCAACTCCTACTCCACCACTTCAAGGGCTCAACTTGGAGCCTATCTTTGAACAAGAAGAAGCTAAAAGTCTAGAGGAAGAACAAGGAGGTGTTGAGCATCCAAGGCTATGTCAAACTATACAACAGGATCACCCCGTTGACAACATCCTTGGGAGCATTCGAAAGGGGGTAACAACCCATTCACATTTAGCAAATTTTTGTCAATATTACTCATTTGTTTCCTCTTTGGAACCTCTCAAGGTAGAACAAGCACTTGGAGATCCGGATTGGGTCATGGCTATGCAAGAAGAGCTCAACAACTTCGAGAGAAATCAAGTGTGGAACTTGGTGGAAAGGCCCAATACCAATGTCATTGGTACCAAGTGGGTCTTCCACAACAAGCAAGATGAAAATGGCATGGTGACAAGGAACAAGGCAAGATTGGTGGCCCAAGGCTTCACTCAAGTAGAGGGCTTGGACTTTGAAGAAACATATGCACCGGTGGCAAGACTTGAAGCAATTCGAATGCTTCTAGCCTTTGCTGACTCATCATGACTTCAAGCTGTACCAAATGGATGTCAAGAGTGCATTCCTCAATGGCCCAATACAAGAGTTGGTGTATGTGGAGCAGCCACCGGGGTTTGAAGATTCCAAGTTCCCCAACCATGTCTATAAACTCCAAAAGGTGCTCTATGGGCTTAAGCAAGCACCAAGAGCATGGTATGAATGCCTTAAGGAATTCTTGCTCAAACAAGGCTTTGAAATAGGCAAAGCTGACCCTACACTCTTTACTCACAAAGTTGGAAATGATATATTTGTGTGCCAAATATATGTCGATGACATAATATTTGGTAGTACTAACCATGTGTATTGTGATGAGTTTAGTAGGATCATGACTAAGAGATTTGAGATGTCCATGATGGGTGAGCTGAAGTTCTTCCTTGGATTTCAAATCAAGCAAATGAAGGAAGGGACGTTCATTAGCCAAACCAAGTACACCCATGATATGCTTAAAAAGTTCGACATGGTGAATGCCAAGCCTATCAAAACTCCCATGCCAACCAATGGACATCTTGATCTAAATGAAGAAGGGAAAGCCATGGACATCAAGGTATATCGCTCCATGATCGGCTCTCTACTTTACTTATGTGCATCTAGGCCGGACATAATGCTTAGTGTGTGCATGTGTGCTAGATTTCAAGCCAACCCAAAAGAGTGTCATTTAGTGGCTGTTAAAAGAATCTTGAGATATTTAGTACACACTCCTAACCTTGGCTTGTGGTATCCCCAAGGGCTCCAAGTTCAATCTACTTGGCTATTCGGATTCTGATTATGCCGGTTGCAAGGTAGATAGAAAAAGCACTTCGGGGACATGTCAATTCCTTGGACGGTCCCTAGTGTCTTGGAGTTCAAAGAAGCAAAATTGTGTAGCCCTTTCCACCGCCGAGGCCGAGTATGTTGCAGCCGGTGCATGTTGTGCTCAACTACTTTGGATGAGGCAAACCCTTCGTGATTTTGGATGTCAATTCACCAAAATCCCACTCTTGTGTGACAATGAAAGTGCCATAAAGCTTGCAAACAATCCCATAAGCCACTCAAGAACCAAACATATAGACATCCGACATCACTTCCTGAGAGACCACAAAACCAAAGGAGATATCGAAATTCGTCATGTGAGCACCGAAAAACAACTAGCCGATATCTTCACTAAGCCTCTCGATGAGTCAAGGTTTTGTGCTTTGCGAAGTGAGCTAAATATACTTGATTCTCGTAACATGGTTTGAAATGTGGCACACCTCGGTTTGACAACCTAGCGACATAGGAAAATGATTTAAAAGGACATTATATTGTGTTTCAAAACCATTTCAAAAGGCCAACTAAGTGTCATGACCATTGTCTATATTGTTGATTGCTTACTGGTCATGATATTTAGGTAATATATATCCACATCTGAGGTAAAGGAGGTCATAAAGTTTCAGCGTAATCCCTGCAAAATTGGTAGGGCGGCAGTGCTGCCCATAATGGCCGACAGTGCCGCCCTCTGAAAACTAGGCCATTTTCTGCCAATTTTGACTGGATTGCGGGGCCTGTTTTCTTCTATCTATTCCATTCTCTGGCCCCCGACCCAACTCTTTCCTTCTCTCCCAGCCGACACCGATGCCCGTGCTTCTCTCTCTTTCTCTCTCAAGCACGCTCTGTCGCCGTTCCTTGCGGTCTGCCACCCCGACAGTGCCGCCCCTATAGCCGGCCAAGTCTCCTCGTCACTGGCCCCCTATAGGAAGCTCCTGGCTGAGCCCTTTCTCCTCTTCTCCCTCCATTCCATCATTTTGGAAGCAAGGTGAAACCCTAACCCCATTCAATCTATGCAATGTGAAAGTTTTAGTCATGGATTCTTGTTTCTAGGGGGAGTATGAAGGGTTTAGAAAGGTTTTTGATGAGTAAATCGAAATGATTTTGAATTTCACCGGTTGGATGATTTTGGGGAGAGCGGCAATGCCGCCCATGGGACCATTAATGGTACCCCTAGCAGATTCTAACTGCTATACTCGATCTCATTAATCTGATGAAGTTCAGAATGAATTTGATTCATTTATCAAAAATTGTTTCTAAAGTTTTTCACACTCAATCTTTCAAATCCATGACTAGGGTTTCATATATTTTTTTCGTTTAGACTGTGATTATGAAATTGTGATGATGGATAGACACTATTGGAAGTAGAATTTAACCAGAACGAGAAAGTTAAAAATGAACTAGAGAAGCAACTGAGGGCGGCAATGCCAGCCTTAGGGGGCGGCAGTGCCGCCCTATCATGCTGATTCCAAATCCAACAAAGCTTCCTATGTCATTTTTAAAATTCTTTTTCTTGTTAAAACCTGCTTACAACTATTTCTAACTCATTATCTTATACAGTTTCTTATCAAGTCTCATTTAATTACATACATGGACTGAGGAAAAAGGAAGGTGATGTCAACTAAGCAAAAGGTCAAGAGAGGCAGGGGACAGGCAAGCTATATTCCTAGTGACAGAAATCTTGATGAAGACATTGCTGAAGAAGAAAGAATTCAGAGGATGAGAATGACCATTCATGTATGGACTAATTCTCCTCTGCACATTTTAGAGTTTGATAGCAGTTACATGAGAGAAAACACTGATGGGTTCAACCTCAATCCTCCCTAAAACAGTGACATCATACAGTTCTTGATTATTTCATGAGTTGGAAGAAGATAGGTGAAGCTAGAGAGATTGATCCTTACTCCTCTAATAGGTCTAGTGGCATCGATTATAGATTCTGGAATGCTTTCCAATCTGATTTTTATGCCACAGCCATCCTGTCTAAGCCAAAGGGCAAGATTAGCAAGATGCGGTACATTGATTTTGGTGACTTGGAGAGTAGGGATGATCATGGGTTTGCTGTAGCCATCAAGACCTATGACCGCTTTGAGATGACAGATATCATGAGTTTCAGGCATGATTGGAACAGGGAGATTCTTGCACAGTTCCATGCCACTTACTATTGGAACAGGGAAGTGGATGAGCTTCATTGGATGACTGATGGGCGACATTATCGCATTGATTTTGTCACCTTTTGTCGTATTCTTGGTTTTGGACACATCCATAGGGGATATGAGAGGATTCATAATGAACGTCATCTTGAGCCAATGGAAGTAAGCTTCATGTGGGAGAATCAAAATCTTGTAGTTCCTGATTGGTCAAGGACCAAGCTCAAGAGCTTCTATTACATTATGAACAATCTTTTCAGGATCACTCTTAATCCCAAAGACAATGCAACAGATTTGAATAGCTACATCACTAATGTATTGTCTAGATTTCCCAGTAGTGAAAAATTTAATGTTCCAAGGTTTATTTGGGTTGAGCTAGCATATGCCATGGATGATGGGAGGAGATCTTTGCCCTATGCTCCTTACCTCATGTTTGTGATTGAGAGAGTGACTGACATGTGGTTCCCTAAGGATTGTGAGCACACTGTTTACAAGATCAAAAAGACCCATGGTGGCTTAGGGGGACTTGGGTCAGCTACTCAGTGCACTTGTTCTGGAGGACATGGAGATAGTGGGGCAGCAGGCTTTCACTCTTCTGGAGCTGCACATAAAGATATTTCTGAGCCGTCCAGGGCTAGGGAACAAAAGAAGAAGTCAAAGTGGGGGAAGATGAGTGCATGGATGAAGGCAATCTTTACTCATTGTGCATATGCTTCACAAACTGCTTATGAGGATAGAATGGAAAACAGGGAAGCAGTGAGGCATGCTAGGGAGATGGTGGGGCTGCCACCCCTTCCACCAGTGCTATCTCCACCTCAGTTTCCTAACTTGCCTCGTCTTTCTTCCTCTGATGAGGAGCAGGATCAGCCATATGAGCACCATTATGAACAGCCAGATGATTAGCAGTATGGGCACTCATATGAGTCATTCAGTCAATACTATGGGTACCCACAGGGGCATCATTTTGAGCAGCCCCAAAGGCAGCAGGACCTTGGTGCAGAGATTCACTCCACAGAGGCCGATCCACAGGTTCAGGCAGCCTTGTTTCGCACATATTCCAGGAGACCACGTCCTTCGATGGATCATCCAGGTCCTTCTACTTCAGTTGGGGCATCTCCTCCGTGACGTTCAGCACGCTTCACTTCACACACCCATGTCGCAGGACGTGCCCGTGTTGACTCCGATAGTGACGAGTGACTTTTCTTCTTTTTCTTTCTTTTTGGTACTTGATGCCAAAGGGAGAGAAAATTAGAGGGGTCAACAAATTTTCGATGCCATGAGTTCTCTGCAGCTACGCTTTATGTCCAGATCCTATAAGAGTAGTTGTTAGGTTGTGAGTTTGAGAGTCGTTCAAAACTCTATTTTATGAAATAAGCTACTTTATGACTTAATTTGCTTCGAATATGGACATATATTCATGGTTACTGTTTTAGCTTGTCATATTCTGAGTTTAGATTGTTTTATATTCATATAATCTGCTGTAGGAACCTGATTGCTACCTGACCGATATAGTCAGGACGGCAGTGCCGCTCTCTGAGGCTGGCAGTGCCGCCCTGTGCTATATCAGCCAGGGTCTTGTGTGCTTGAACTGATATAACTTGTCATATGCATCACGTTTATTCCTGTGATACCTTGTTCAGCACCCCACAGCAGGCATGGATGTAGGGAGAGGTTCCTATCACACCTAAAATATGAATCGTGGCCTTTCATGCCAAATTGAGAATTCAAATCTCTATTCACATATTTAGGGGGGGGCTCCTACATCCATGGTTCAAAAATCTCAGTTTAGATTTCATATCTTTTGAAAGCTCTAATTGGGTTGTCATCAATCACCAAAAAGGGGGAGATTGTAAGTGCAATCAAGTCCTATTTTGGGTTTTGACATTGATGACCACCAAATTAGAGGACTAATGAGATTTATCAAGATGACAAGTAGGGAATCAAAAAATGAGGATGATGTACAGGTTGCAGGTGTCCTAATTATAAAAGGTGGCTAGACCCAGCTCAAATGAGGTTTAAATTCTTTTATGTTTTGAAATTGAGTTTAGGAAAAGCCATAATATTAAGAGGGATTTTAGGACAGTTGGTCAACTATTGAACCAGATGCTCAAATTCTCAGATTTATATCCTCTCTCCTAGTCAAAACAGTCAGCCAAATTTCACCTCAACTTACCTGTTTTGGCTAGGGCGGCAGTGCCGCCCTGTTAAGAGCGGCAGTGCCGCCCTTAACTGACCGTTGGACCCAAGGGGTATTTATACCCTTCAGGCCCAGCCCACAACGGTAATCTTCTTCACTCAGTCATTCTGCTCGAAACAGAACAGAACCAAAGCTCACCCTCTCTCCACCATTGTTGCTCCTCCATCCCTTAAGCAAATCCTTGATTCCAACCATCAAAACTTGAGAGAAAAGGCAGCAAAACTCGATTAGAGAGCAGATTCACTGATTCCCAAAGTCTAAGAGCATTTGGTTCATGTTTGGCCGACAGTTCTAGGGTTTGTTACTCTTGGAGCTTGCTCCTAGCCGGCTAGGCGTCGCCCTTGGTCTTGCCAACTCATGTGGCAGCCTTAGGAGATTTGTAACCTCATTCTCAGAGTTAAGAAATCACCTCACTTCAAGAGTTCATTCTCTTGATTTGAGAACGAGGGTAAGGCAAGCCTTAGTGGCAAGCCCAAGTCTTTTGTGGCTTCCTCAACAACGTGGACCTAGGCAAACCTTTGTGGTGAGCTGAACCATGGGATAAATCTTATGTCTCGCGTGCTTCATCTTGTTTACTTACTGGTTTAGCTCTTTGGTAGCTGGTGTTAGGGTTTGGTTGCTCGATTCACTCTTGTGTGGAGTTTCTATGGTATTCAGTCTTCGAACTGGATCTTATCTTTATATTGCAGGATTAAGCAGCTAGTGGGGCCAGGTTCATCTCTGTAAAATCTCAGCTGTGTTAGATTTATTTTCCAAGAGCGCCAGTGCCGCCCTCGGTTCTGACCGAGTTTTTGAGTTGAATTTTTACAGGCCTATTCACCCCCCTCTAGGCCTCCTTTATCTTCCTGTAGATCCTACACCCCCTCTTGCGCCTTTCGATAACCACTAACAAACTAGAAAAATCTAGTTACTTAGCCAAGACCAGAGCCATGTAGTCATCATGGTTGTACTGTAAATCCTAGGTGGCCGTTTTAAGATTAAGTCCTTATGGAGGGCAGACTAGAGCACCCAAAAGGCCCAATGCTCTATCCCCTTTCTGTCCATGTTGCTCAGAAGCATAATTTTAACTACTGATTTCCATAAGTCATTAATCAAAATTAACATTATAACATTTGGTGATTGCAAGCTAAGCAAAGCTACTCATATGCATGAACCCAGGGTAACAAGGAACAAGGTACAAAAATTCTAGGTAAAGTCCTTAGGGGTTTACCATATTAGACACATGCATATGAAAGTGATTATAAAATTATTAGGTTACAAAGGAACTCATGTTACACTTGCCTCCAATTATTCGCTCAAACTTCTCCATCTTTTGCTTTTGGTTCATCCTTGAGTAGCTTCACTTCTATTGAGCGCAACATCCGGCACAAGCACAAATATTAAACCTAAAAACAGTACACCATGAATTACAAAAACAAGATAAAAATGATTCAAGCGCGAACGGCGTGGTCCTAGGATCGCGTGAGCGCAAAAAGCAACTAAAACGGAGCTAGCGTTAAAAAGTTATAAACTTTTGAAATTTAAAGGGTCAAATGTAAGTTTATTAGTTTAAAGATAGTAATTCAAAATATATCAAAAGGCTTGATGAACAGTGACAACTGAAAGTTCATGAGCGATTGCTTGGAATGCAAGGTCATAGATGATAACGGAGATATGATTATTTTATCATAGATTGGCAAGGGAATATTACAAGGCACAAGAACATAGAAATTAAACAGGATAAATGATAGGGTTTAGATTGGTAGAGATATTTATCGAAATATTGGGATTATATTTATGGAGAAAAAGGATGCGTACATATGACATTAGCGGCAAATAAACATGCACATAGCCAACGTGAGATGTATTGGAAGGATATATGTATTAGCATGTTGATGTCAGCATGGAGACAAGCCGCACGCAAGGTTATGCATCAAGGATACTAGATTTTGTTTGGACTTCTGGCAACAAAGAGACTTTGGTACACATCAATGATGGCTCTGACAAATTTGATAGAAAGATATAGAGCCGCTAACAGTTTTGTGGATAGAATGTCAAAAAGAACTGAGCAGATGATAGCTAATGAATCCTGTCATTTGGACTTCGGTTATCAGGTCATTTCTGTACTGGACTATTGATCGAAACAAGACTCAGGCTGCTAGTACGTTCCAGTTCCAGAGCCCCCTATAATGGCCGGCTCTAATCAGAAAACATCATACGGAAGATTATTGGTAGTAGAGGATGCTTCTCACCAGCCGAAATGAACGATGGTACATATGATGTGAACGGCAGCAAGGAAGAACAGTCGACGCTGCATTACCCATCAAGAGACGATTTCCCATGCATGTGCGGAGGTAGCTTCAGGCAATTGGACAATCAGAAAGTTAAATAGATGAAATGAATTTAGTGAGATGATAGACAGCAAAGCACAACCTCACCGGCCGGGGAACAGCATCAGCACGAGCAGCGTCACAGGGCATAGAGAAGAATGAAGTGGTTGGCTAAAGAAGTAGGAGAGGGTGGGGGTTCACTGGGCTGCTTTTTATAGAGCTTGGAAGAGAGAAGTAGAAGGGTTAGGGAATGCATGCGACATGAATATCGAAGGTTGTGGAGCAGTGTGTTAATGCCACTAGGATGATCGTTCACATTTCTTATGATTGGAATTGAAGGAGAAGTGAGTGCTGGTTCCATTCTGCTCATGAGTGGTCGTGATGCTCTTTGATTGTCCACTTGCGAGAGAGCATGCATGGTTATGCCATGCACAACGGGAGCAAAATAGCATAGTGACTGATGCCTTCTTGGAGTGGACTATTGCAAAATAAAACATTATATAAACAAAAGAGAGTTTTGCGTCAACTTGTCGAGGATGATGACGGATGCATGCACGAACTGGTGGTGATAAGAGGACACGGCGTGCCGGATCATGGTGAGGAACATCTGTGGAGTCTGGGCTCCTTTATAGCAGTCAGGGAGATGTGTAGGAGTTGATCAAGGAGTTAACGGTTAAGTGATAGATAATGGTCACGTTTCCATTCTAGCCACTATGGCAGCAGTTACATATCTCTGATGATTGAAATTGATTGAGGGATAATAATTGGAGCTTCCGTTTTGCTAGTCGCTGGGCACTGGTGGGATTGCAAGGACAAGTAAGCCGGCAACTAGTACTACTGACGAGCACCTCTGTGATTTGAATGAGTTGCAGGACGACGGCTGCCATGAAGGAGGTTGACGCTACCACAAAGGAAATGGCTAGCACAAAGGAAATAAACAAGTAATCATGCAAGCAATTATTGGGCTGATTAAGGCCCTGTTCGGCTTACCCCATATTCGACTTGTTCGGCTTCTTTTTTCAGCCGGAACAGTATTTTTCTCTCACAACAATTCAGCCGTAACAGTGTTTTTAGCCAGTTTCAGCCAAGTTTCAGACCAGCGAACAGGGCCTAAGAATGTGAGTGGCCTGTTGATTCTTTCATGATTGAGAATAATAAATCACATGCAAAGGATTAAGTATATAGACCAAGGAAATATATATGAGGAGAAGAGAAAGGAAATTGAGTTTACGATTAAAGGACACGATTTCTTTTAAGGACGAAAAGTGATGACGTCATGAGAAATTGAGAAACATGATGGATGAACAGAGATTTGGCAACAGATATGTTTTTGTAAGCTCTCTTTAAAATCTCATTTTACAAACCATTTTAAACTGCATTTCAAAATAGTTTTTAGAATTCATTTTGAAGTCAGTTTTGAAAGCCAAAATAAAGAAATTTTGGAACCTTTTTCAAATATGATTTGCTTATAATATTCAAGCTTATTTTTGAAATATGTTTTTGAACTAGTTCTTTTAGGCACTTTTAACATAATTTGAAATCCATTTAAATTATTCTTTCAAGGACTTTTAAAACTCAAACATTATTTTTTAATAAATAGAGCAAAACCTATTCGAGGCTTTATCGAATTTTCTAAATTCATTTTCCACACAAGAAAATTTATGCAAGGGCATGAAATGCAACAAACAAGCTATATTAATTTATAAAAGTTTTATAAATTTATTTTCTTTTGTCCACTAGATCGACAACAAACTAACTAAAACTTGGAAATTTTAGAAAAAATATTAAATCATATATTTTATTAAGTGCTTTCTATTCACATCCCAAAATGAAAATTTTGGGGTGTGACAGGGGAGCTAGGACTTGCCTTTGTCGTTTTCACCTTTCGGCAGGTCTACGGAATCTAGGTCCTCGTCCTCTTGACGGTCATCATCGTCTGCTGGGTGTACCGATCGAAATAAGACTACCTACAAACATAAAAGAAAAGGGCAAAAGCAATCATAGAACAATATGGTGGCACTAGGTGCAATTGATTTAGCTAGATTTTAGATGAATTTTAGAGGTGGTTTCATGTGAAAAGGAGTTCGGGTGCAAAAGTTATATATTTTAGAAGTTTATTCTATAGCTATTTAACTAGGTAGAAATTTATATGCATTTCCTTGTGCATGAAAATATGTGCAAACTACATGATTAAATTCCTTAATGCATTTAGTTTATTTACAAATTTCTAGGAATTTTTCTAAGCTAGGAAGATGTATTTTTAGCTCTCTGTGTACACTAGCCGGGTGTACCTAGCATTTTCCATCATGTAACCCGCACTGTGTGTGTGTGGTGTGTGTGTGGGTGGGTGACAGGTGGGCCATCCTGCCATGTCAGCAAAGATGGAGACAGCGGTGTTATGGCCATGGGCCCACGTGTTAGCAGAAGATGGAGAGAGAGGCAGGGAGACGGACGGGGCTAACGGTAATGGCAACGCATTCCGTGTCTGGTCCCGTATGGCAAAGACAGAGAAGGGGGAGGAGAAGAGATGGCGACGGACGGAGGTGGCCACCGTGATGCCAGAATAGGGGAAGGAGGCCCGAGCTCGCCGGGGCTGGTTAAGCTGGCGGCGTCGGTCCTTGGTGGTGACTGGTGATGGGTGGACTGTGCTCACGGAGTCATGCCGTAGTCAATGGCGGGGTTGCCGTCAGCAACGGGTGCCTGCGGTGGCCGTGGCAGCTCACCGGAGAAGACGCGGCAGCGCTGCGGCGTGAACTTGGCCTTACGAGCCCCAACCGCTGTAATCGATAGCATGTGCGTGAGTACGGGTGAGTGGTGAGTGTAGTGGGAGTGGTGTAGTGCCCTAGGTGACCTCGCCGGTGATGGCCGACGACCATGGCAGCTCAGCGGAGCAGGGTGCATGGTGGTAGCACAACATAGAGAGGATTACGACCTAGTAGCTAGCAAAGGAGATAGAGGAGGGGCTCTAGAACTCACCGGTCACTCCAATCGGCGAAGGACGCAGCGGGGAAGGAGAAGAGGGGGGGGCGGCACCAATGGCGCCGGCGAACCCCGAATTGGGGGAAATTGGAAAAAGGTGGAAAGGAGGAGGAGAGAGAGGAAATAGAGGGGGACATGGTGTGTCCCGCCCTCGGTGGAGCTGATGGTGCAGAGGGCGAGGTGAGAGCATCGCTATCCGGGTGTATTTATAGGCCGGTGTTGGCGGCCCTTAACAATCAAACCCGACCACCAAATATGATATAAAAGAGGAGAAATTAGCAATCTTAAACATATATGCATTTACTATTGACCTATTTTCACATGTATTTGGAGGTTATTATTTTGGAGGACATAAACACAAATGCATGGGAAATTTCACCGAAAGGTGCTTTCCGACTCTGATTTGCGCAAAGGAATAATAGAAACGCCCAGCAACTTTCATCATCCAGGCGAAGTACCATCCGAGGAGCAACCCAAGACCAGCCCATAGCCCACCACACGAAGGCGGTGGCAAGGGGGCTTGGTCAGGGGGTGGCTGACCCCTAGGGGCGGCCGACCCCCCTCCGGTACCTCTCGACCATCCCTTTGATAGGCGGTGGCATGTGAGCATGCTGAGGTGGTGGAGACCGGGACTTCGTGCCAGGAATAGCCACAACACCGCCCTTGCTCCCTGTATAAATATAGGGGCACCCCTCTCTACAAAACACACTACACATTGAGCTCACCTCACTCTCTCTAGTTCTCTTTTACCTTTTAGTTGTATTAGAGCAAGGCGAAGCAACTTTGGAGAGCTTGGCTCCTTGGAAGAAGAGACCTTTGGGTATGAATGGAAATATGAGTTCTTACAAAGCTATGCTCTCATATTATAATTATAGTCATACTTATGAACTAGAGTATAGTTATTGTGTTATGATCTTGATATATGAACTAGTCTATTGTTTGTATGTCATGAAAGTAGCATACTTAACTTTATGCTTAACCACTCATATAACTTATATAATCGAGATTAGAGCTAAGTTGAGGTGGCGGTTCATTGTGCTTTCGGGTGTGCCCAAGTCCTATACCTGTCGATCCGTAGGGTCAGGGACCTGGGGGGATTTAGGTAGTTTCTGTATACGCAAGCGTGGTGTTTAGGTAAGGAGAGATAGGTGAATACATTGTCCCTCTCCATGGTTGAGGTGGTAGGCGGCAGGTGGTGATAGCCATATCCGTCCCTTATAATCCCCCACGTTCGTTTGGGGTGTAGGAGTCTAAATTGTCACATGAGGTTGCTGGCAAACCAGTGCTCGGTGGCCTCCCGACCTGCTTCACACTTAGCCCTAAAACTAATTATGTAATTTGTATGATCATTAACTAATATTTGTATGACTATACTATACCATTGCCTGCTCGACTTATGATTATTCTTTCTCTTTATTTTATCCTTTGAGGAATGCCAAGTGTGTGTCCACTATCTTGAAATCACCGTTCTTACCCCTGTTATAAACATTAGTGTACTTGCAAGCATTATTATCCAAGTTCATATCCATACTAGACTCTTAATCAAATGCCTTCCTTTGGGAAAATATAAATAATGATACACTGAATACTTCCAGGTGAAATGCTACAATGAAGCTCTATGCGTTTGCAGATAAATATCTAAAATTATTAAGGAACTATCAAGGTTATTACTTAGTGGCATTGCTAATTTCTAGTGATGTTGCTAAGTAATACCAATGAGCACTTCTGGCGCCGTTGCTGGGAATGCAAACCTAGTGGCTACGCTAAGAAGTACCAACAACAGGCTAAGTTGGTTCCCGGTGGCGAGATATTTCTCGTGGCTGCTCTTATCCTCCATGCACGCTCGTGGTTAACCTTGTTAGGTCAGTTCGTCGTAGTGTCTGATTGCCCATGCGCGCAGTGAAGTGCCTTGGTGGCTACTTCGATGGCTCGGCGCGAAGACAACCATGGTGTCGATGCTGACGAGTTCACAGTGAGGGAGGAGAGGGGAGAAGAGGAGAGAAGAGGAGCGCCGTGGGGTCCCGAGGTCTTATCGTGTCGCTGTTTACCTTCGCTGTCACCAAGGTGGAGCGGGGCTAGGCGTTGACGCATGGGCTGTGCCGTGTACAGCTACCGCCCGCAAGGTAGGCGAAGGAGATGATAGGTGGGGCCCAAGCGTCGGTGAGAGAGAGGGAGAGAAGGAAAGGCGCGGGTGAGACTGGGCCAAGCGTTGGGCTTCGGCTGCTGCTGCACTTGTTGGGCCAGCCCATGCGGGAGAAGGGAAAGAAGAAGAGAAGTGGAGTGGGCTGCTGTGGGCCGAAAGGGGAGAGGGGAAGAGAATGAGCCCGTGAGGTTTTTATTTATTTCTATTTTCTTTTCTTTTTCCTAGCCTTCATATGCATTGTTTGAATTAGTTTTTGAATTCAAATTTGAAATGCAAATATGTAGTGAGTACCACCATATGTCCAGCAAGTCAAGCAAACATTCACACATAATGTTTTATTTCCTACGTTGGTCTATTTATACTATGAATATCACCTAGGTTAGTTATATATTCTAGTTCCTATCACTACTACAGATTGACCAATCACCAACTCATTTATCACCACTGGTATCATTAAAAATGATGGTGATAGCTATCACCAATGGTTCGTATGCCGCCTCGCCATATGAACCAACGGTGAAGACATTTTTACCGCCAGCTTGTTGTATGATACAATAGTGATAACCATGCTGCAATATAAATAAATTTATAACTTTTTCAAATAAAGTCAGATGAAAACAAACTTTATATCAAAGTTGTAGATCTCGACGCAATCGACAACTTTGCAGTTGATAACTTTTTTATTTGAAGCCATGTATGGTCCCAGAATTTTGTTTGAAGTGTTTAATTTCTAAAATTCAATTTTTTTGAATTGTACAAACGGCCCTAGATGAAAAAACGACTAAAACCAAAGTTGTAGATCTCGATGAGATATACAACTTTTTAGTTGACAACTATTTCATTAGAAATCATTTATAGTCCCAAATTTGTATCTGAAGTTTTAAAATTTTAAAAAACCAAAATTTTTAAATAACCTCGGATCCAAATCGACCGAAACCAAAGTTATCGATCTCGATGAGAACAACAACTTTGTAATTGACGAGTTTTTCATTTGAAATCATTTGAGGTCCCAAAAGTCCGGCTGAAGTTTTGACGTTTTGAAATTCAAATTTGTTAAATGACCTTGGATGGTGAAACAACCAAAATCAAAGTTGTAGATCTCGATTAGAACAATAAATTTGTAGTTTATGACTTTTTTTATCTAAAGCCATTTAGGGTTCTAAATATTCATTTTAAATCCTAAAAAGTAAATACTAGGGGAATAGATATGCTATACAGAGACAAGTGACTTAGGGGTGGAGTGGTTAGAGGAGCAAAGGACAAAGGTCTCAGGTTCGAATCCTAGCATCGTGTTCCATGGAAAATAGCGTGGAGTTAGAGCTGGAGCAACTTCCTGGTACCATGAAGCTAGAGCTAGTGAGGGCTTCCTAGGATTGAAATGATTTTTTGCTATTTTTGGCCTATTTTTGGAAATTTTTGAAAATTGAAATCACTGCCGACAACTTACTACCGAGACCGAAAAACGCTAGTGATGGGCATTACGAACCGCTTGTGGTTGGTCAATCTGTAGTAGTGTATGCAAAGTTTTAAAAAGTTCAAAATTTTAGTGATTTTTAAACTAGGACAAATTTCAGGGTGTTACAGCGGCTGGTGTTATCAACCGCTATTGGTATAAATTAATGCACACAGAATAATCCGCAAGCGCACGGATATCTTTGATGAAAAGGTCCTCCTTGGCGGTTTTCTGATTAAATCCTGCTGAAAACATAGATTCACCAAAACTCATGGAATTTGTTAGTTAAAACCCCTAAGTCTATAGTGGTGATCCATTTTAGCCATTTATTCAAGTTATATTGATGGTTTGTGATGAATGTTAACTGCCATCAACAAGTTCCCCCACACTTAGGCTTTTACTCGGCCTCAATAAAAGGATGAATTACTTAAGACATAACTTTGGGACAAGACATCAACATAAAATCATTCCTAGTCATACATACACTATAGTATTCAAAGTGTCTACCATGAAACTTTGGGTGGTTGAAGAATAGAACAGCTTGAAGTAGATCGCCATCTTCCTTCAGTCAACTCAATTGGAGAAATATTTTGAGATTTTGAAAACAAAACATAGCTTACCTTCTCCTCATGTAGTACTCTCGAATCACTCAATATGTAGTATTTTTGGATCCTCACCAAGGCATTACTGACTTTTCCTTCTTTTTGCCTACTTCTAAAAGCTTATGTGGAGCTCAGGTCGGGATAAATATGAGAACATACTTGCGTTGCATATATTGTAAAGTCAAAACAAGGATCAAGGAGAAAAATGCCATACTCTTAGATCAAGATGTGTATGTGTGTGGATATGTATATGGTGGCTAACTTAATTCTACTATGCTCCTTGAAACATATCTCTCTTGTTTGAAACTTGAAAATACTTTGTCAGAAAATTTGGGCTATCTTATTCATCTCTATTTTTTTAGGCGGGCATCTGAGTACCCATTGTTTTAGATATCCTGGACACTTGTCCATTTTTTTCAATACTTTTTCTTTTCTTCTCTTCTTTTTTTTGAATAACTTTTGCATAGCCTATGCCTCTTTTTTCTATAATTGAAACTTTTCAAGAGAGACATTTACAAGAACTTGGAGCATTTATCCTAACAAACTTATTTTTATGTCTATTCCTAGTGTAGTAGTAGAACATTTTAGGGTGGATGGAAAACATATTACTGCGTACCCCCAGTGTAGGAGCAGCACATATATGTGGAGTGTACGTGATCTTGATCTTCAGAGCATGATAAGTTTCTCAACAAGGGTCACCAGGTTTGACCAAACTCAACATAATAGCAAGTAGTATATGTAGAAGGTTCTCCTAATTTATATATCATATTTGGCTTTGGTGGGATGTTGCTTACCACAAAGGAGAGATGTAGCTATTCATTTTACTTTTTGAAATAAAATTCTCCAATAACAAGACATCGAGAATCAAGTTCTCATTATTCTACTATATCTTATTCCACAACAACTTAAGTAACATGTGGTCCCTAATAATAAGTTACCAATAGTAGCAAGACTTCCACAACAACTTAAGTAACATGTAAAAATAGATCATATGGGACGCAAACCTAACCTTGGATGAAGCACGAGGCGGGGCGGAGCTAGGCTAGGCTGGCCGACCCAAGTAGGAGGCTGGACGGCCCACTCTCGGGCATGTTTTGGTCCAACTTTAGTGAGCGTGGTTTTTGGTCTATTGCTTTCTGAATTTCATGATTTTTGCGATCGAATTCTGTCTTGTTGTCGCGATGTGTCTCCCCCACACTTATTTTCCTGTATACCATTTATTCACAACATGTAGAGACAAAACACATATCCAAAAGAAATAGAGAGCAGATAATAATAATAATAATAATAATAATAATAATAATAATAATAATAATAATAATAATAATAATAATAATAATAATAAGACTCCATCATAAGGCACTTTATTACACAAACCAACATAAACACAAACTCCTTGCTAGCTAGCACAAACTTCAACATTCTAACAATCTGAGCTAGGTGAGTAATCTAAACATAATATCTTTAAACACATGACCTCAACACTCATGCCTTATTATCAACTACATAATTCTCACTTCCTCATCTTAGCAACAAAATGATTCAAAGTGTTTAAATCTTGTTGCATGCTCTTGCGATAAACGTGTTCTTCGTCGATCCTCTGTTCTAAGGTATAGATAACATCGCTTAGATCTTCAATCTTCTTCTCTAAGAGGGCAATGGTCATCCACAGATGCTTATCCTCGTTCTCTGGAACAGCTGATGATGCCTTCCTTTTCTTAGGGGGAACAACCTTGATCTGCTTTGGCATAGCCCGGACTCCATCAATGGTTGTACGTGGGTTGACCGACTTATATTTTGCACATGTAACGTCTCCAAACTTATTGGTCTTGACTCCATTCAGCACCTCGTGTCCCTTTGGAGGAAGGAGGTTCATCTCCTTCGTCACCTTGATCAGCTTCTGGACATCTAGACATGGCTCTTGTTGGTGTGGTTTGCCTTCAAGAAGTGGGTGTGGTGGCGGTGGAGCGATCACTGGATGGCGGATAGCTTGGGCAAAGTAAGACTGGCTTGAGCAAATGGGGATGATCTCTGGAGGAACGACGCTTAGCGCAAGCGCGTCGGGCTTATTGTTTAGACTAAAACCATAGGAGACGATCTCTTTGTTGACCATGGGGACTAGAGAGGAGGAGAGCTTTGCTACTGTTGGAGAGAGGAGGTTTTGATAGGATGTCTATGGAGGTAGGTAGGGGCTCATTTATATAGGGGGAACAACTTGCAGCAGGGGTCAAGATATATCCATTAGGGTCTCCTAATGAAAGAATATGCGAATGTGGCGAAAAACTGCGGGATTCTCACTACACCACAACACCAAGATTAGCGATGGACGGTCTGACACTAAAGTAGCTACAGCGACAGAAAATCTGACGCTAAAAAGTTATAGCGACAGACTTCTGCAGATGTTGTAAGTCCTGTCGCTGAAAATCTTTAGCGTCAGATAGTACTTTTAGCAACAGATAGTCCATTTCCCTGAATTTTTTTAGCGACAGATAGTCTGCTGCTACTCTTTAGTGACAGATGCTCTATTACTAGGCATATACCGACAGATCATCCAACAGTACATGTATTTATAGCGACAGATTGTTCTACAGGACAATATAAATATATATAAAAAATAAATACAATGAGAAAATATGTAGCACATATCATACCCAGATTCAAGCTTAAGGTCCATCACATAAAGATATAGAAACACATACATCACATGGAGATCAATACATATATAACATACAATCTTGTCTTGCACAGTACATCATCCAGATCAAAGATGTTCTAAACCCTTAATAGTTATGATCAAAAGGACACATGTCATAAGAGCACAAGAATGTGTATAAGGCAAACTTGCTTCCAATTATAACTTAGAGTGCAAGTGACTGGAAGCCTAGAAAAGGTGAAGAACTGTGAGAGGCCACCCTTTTAAGGTCAAATTGTTCCCCGCCTGATTAGAGCTTGCCAAGCATGAAAACGAAGATGGAAAAGTATGTTACAAACATAACAGTGCAGCCCTTGCGTTGTTCGAGAAAAAAAACAGTGCAGCCCTTAAAATCTCCATTAGACATGCAGACTGAAGAATATCCCAAGGTTATATTTTTATTTTGAATTCTACATTCAGAAGGGCTTTAGTTGTGAAAAAACAAGTGACTGTACTAAACAGAAGCATCAAATAACAAGAGAGTTCGATGTCAGACACCTGATGCTCCAAATAGTGATCCATCTGCACCTGCAGCTCTCAGGTTCAAAGCTACATTTGTTTCTGCCTTCATATCCTGATAGAAACTTCCCCCATCAATTACAGATATTAACAATAGAAGGATATAATATCTAAATATAAACTATCAACCTGTGTTGATCCCAGAAGTGGCTGGCTCCTGACCTGAGCTTGCAGTAATGAACCAGACATGCCACCAGCTGATCTATGGAAGATTTGCCTAATAACAGTTGGAAGAAAGACAAATCAAATTTGACAAAGGTTTGCACTAGATATGTCCTCACATGTAAATGCTACAGAATAAAATGGAGTGGACGGTACCCTAAAGCTAGAGATGATCTTGCAGGTGACTTTAGCATTGAGGTCGGGTTTGATTCCAGTAATGGGCCAATGCTTTCAGTGAGCCTTTGCTGCATTATAAATAAAACAGACCATTTTATATTCAGTGTACAAATTAGCAAATATTGAAGCAGCAGTGGATAATAAAATTGAGAAAAATACCTTCATAAAAGCCTCTTCTGAAATATCCCTCTGAACAGTAATTTTCATCCTATCCTCATATATCTTTGCAGATAAAGCACTTGCAGCTGTATCATTTTGTCGCACTGGAGGATCAATAGCAACAGTACCATTCTGGGCACTAGTTGTAAAGTGAGTGTTTTCACTGCGCTGCTGTTGCTTCTACTGCCGCCGTTGCTGCTGCTGCTCTTGCTGATGCTGTTGTGCATGCTTCTGTAGCAAGAGTTGCTGCATCTGGATCTGGTGCTGTGATTGTTGCTGCTACTCCCATGCTTTAATCGATTGTGTGGGCATAAATTTATACGCAATTTTAACTAGATGATAAATAGAATTACTAGCAAATAATATATAAGTAAGAAATATATGTTGAACATTATGATTACAAAAGTAACAATGTGGACATCCATTCCAATTTCTTTTGACTAGTCTATCTTTAACCATGTAATTAGGCACTTACAGGAGCTTGCTTCGAGGAACCAATGTCTTCTGCCATGGGTTCCAGTCCTCTATGGTCAGATACAACTCTACCACCATCCTGCACAATACAAGATCAATAAGAATGTCAGCAGATAATCACATTAGTCGAGCAAATAGAAGTGCAAAAGAAAATGAAAATACCTACACTTTGGTCTCATTTTCACCAAATTCTCTCTTAACTTTTATACCTAGAATGCTCCTCCTACAAAAATTGACGAGGGCCACACATCAGGATGACAAATAAAACCCAAAACGTAATGAGTACACTCACTCAGAGAGGGAAGGGGCTAGAGAGGGAGGGAGGGAGAGAGAGACCTCGCTGACTCGTCCATAGCCTTGTGATCATCCACTTCCATATCAGAGTCAAGATCATGCCATTCATTTGGATCATCTTGATCTTCATCTGGCTGTACATCAAACATGTCCAAAAAGAATCGGGTTTTGACTTATCACTTCTAATAGAATACCAGGGCAAATTCAACCAACACTAAAGATCATTTGTAAAGTTACATTTCTGATACCTTAACACTTGTTGCCAATCACTTTATGTAGATAGTTGAAGACTTGAAGGATAAAACTAACTAAAATAAATTATCAATCATCCAATTTTTGTTCATGTTGGCATAAATGATATATGTTCAATTCAACATGATAAGTCCTAACATTCAGATTGATTGAGGCCATGGAGAATAACACTAAGCTTGAAAAATAGCATCAAAGTGTGCTTCAAATAAAAGAATATTTTGTGGCAAAAGCCACTCTTAATTTTTAACTATAACACAGTCTCTGTTACACGAATAATTCAAATGAACTGAATATCAAACAAAATATGGATGAGAAGAAATCCACAAAAAATGTGAAAACTAGAATGTGTGCACTATCTTCTCATGCCACCTCAGCTGAGAAGCATAGCACATGCATGTATATCACAACATTGAAACACATAGCACGTCCACTGTATCAACAGGTCAAGTCACTACATAGAGCAAGACAATGTTGAAGAACAACATAGACACTAGTTCATTTGTATTTGTAGTAGAAAAAAAGGATCCAAGCTTCTACCATCGTTCCAGCTTTGGTCGACAAGAAAAGAACAATGTTCTAAAAGCAGATCTATTAGACGTTATACAAGGAACAGGTGCCCACCATGTTACCATGTACTGAATGCTATCCAATCAGTACTGAGCAGTTAGGGTCTAATTTTAGTTACTAATATTTAAAGCATATAAGAAATAATATAATGACTAGATATAGGTATCACTACCAATTTGCTTTTAGGAGTCTACATCTGGTAGAGATAAATCTACCACGAACTTTAAAATAAATGGAAAACACACATCTAGCACTCATGAGGGGACACACACAATTATCTTACTAGTTATAATAGGATGCTCAGTCACTCACCTCAGGTACTTCTGTGTCAGGAACTCTCTCTTGAAACTAGACACTAGGAGCATGTCGAAGTTTTGAAAGATTATCCAGAAGTTTAGATCTTATATCATCCAGTTGGTGCCGTGTATTTTTGTTCTCCATGTTACTTGGTGCAACATGAAGAGTGTAATCTGGACCAAAGTATTCATAGTACTCGTTGACAGGCATCTTGTCTTCAAGCTCTTGGCCAAGAGCAACTCCCGTCTGCACAAAATATATTTTTTAGGGAAGAAATGGATGAATTAGAAGTGCAAATATATTCCATTCTTGAGAGCACTAGCCATAGTCTGCATCTCACCATAAGTCCGAGGCAGCATAGCATCCCTTCTCATCATAGCATTGACAACTACTTCACAATATTCATTCCTAAGAGGCTGGCCTCCTACCATGGTGTTTGGATTAGTTGAAATGACTGTTCCCCTAGCCATGGCTAACTCAGATCTCAATATAGCAAATAATATCACATCCTTTCCAACCTAAAATAAATGATGTGCCCATAAGAATTTTAAAGCAAGGAACGTATATGAAACCACAAAAGAATGTAGGAAGATTACAAGGTAGGAGCGCCTGGATCGAGTGGAGGTTGTAGGCGTCGGCGGCACTGGACGTGAGCACGACGAGATGGCCCTCGGGCTTCAGGATCCGTGTGGCCTCGGTGGCGAGGTCGGCTGGGCACTTGGCGGCGTCGAGGGCGCATCCCACGAAGATGAAGTCGATGGACGACGCATCGAACGACAGGCAGCGGTCGTCCCCCGCGACAACGAGCTTCGAATCAAAGGAGATAGGCGGGTACGGCATCGCTGCTCTCTTCCTTGCGGCACGGCCTGCTCTACAGATGGCATAGCACGCGGCTCATGGCCACCACGCCCTCGGCCACGACCTGCGCCACCGGTGGGGTGGGCGCCAGGGACGGGGGTGCACACGGCCGGTCGTTGCCAGTGATGGCCTGATAGGAGACTTCGCGAGCCCCACCGTGCGCCCCTCCTCGGTGTCGTTAGGGAGCCCCAGCTCGACACCCCAGATGTGGAGGAGCATGAGGGGGAGAGGAGGTCACCGTCGGTGAGGGGAGGAGAGCTCGACGCCGTTGGTGAGGGTGAGGGGGAAGATCCGGCAAGATTTGGGGCTGGCCGAGTGGGCACCATTTGGGAGAGGGAGAGGGCAGCGGCGCGTGGGCAGGTTGGGCGCTTCTGGATTTGAAATTTGGTCTAGGGTTTCTGTACTCGTGGGCCAGGCCATTATTTGCCTAGGAGATGAATGTAAACGGGCGCGCGAGCTGAATATGCGTGCGAGGGTGGGGCCCATTTATTTTTGGCGACAAACAGATTGACAGTATACCTCATTTTAGCATCGGATAGTTAAATGTTAAATTTGAGTACCTATGGCGACAGACAACAAATCACTAAATGAGGATTTAGCGTCAGATTGTCTGTGAGTTATCTTTAGCGTCAGGTCATCCATCGATAAAAAAAGTTTTAGCGTCAGATGTCTGACGGTGATATGGTGTTGTGGTGTAGTGTCTAACAAGGAAGGATCTAGAAGACACAAGAGAATTGACCGGGTGCGAGAGGGCTGACAGGTGGGCTAGTTGGCCTCTAGGTGGGGTTGACCGGCCCCACACATCATCATCTTACACAGGTTTTTCTCACGGTGGTTACTTATCCATATCTAATCCCGAAAAGTATATTTTCACGTTACGAAACATAAAAAAGACGCCAGAGGTGTAAATCTATGTTAAAATCAAAAAATCTATCTCATCCAAATCCTCAGGTAGTTTTTTTGGTTCTAGAAAGATCTTGAGACGGTGGCCATTTACCATGAATAATGTACCTTCATCATTTTGAAGTGTTACCGCTCCATGTGATGAAGTGCTTATCACCTTGAATGGTTCTTACCATTTGCTTAGAAGTTTCTCGTGCTCAAATAATTTTACTTTGGAATTAAAAAGTAATACCTTATCTTCGGGGGAGAACTCCTTCTTCTTTATCCTCTTATCATGCCATCTTTTGGTCCTCTCCTTGTATATCTTGGCGTTGTGATATGCTTTTTCACGCCATTCATCAAGCTAAGAGAGTTGCATCTTCCTCTTAGTTCCTACGGCTTCAAAGTCTATTCCATCGCTTGATGGCCCAGTGAGCCTTGAATTCTAGCTCAACAGGTAGATGATAGGTCTTTCCATAGACTAGTTGATATGGTGACATGCCCAATGGTGTTTTATAGGCCGTTCTGTAAACCCATAGTGCATTGGGTAGTCGATCTTTCCATGCAGTCCCCATCTCATTGACCGTCTTTTGCAAAATGTTTTTGATTTGTTTATTTGATGTTTCTGCTTGGCCACTTGTCTAGGGTGGTATGGAGTAGTGACATTGTGATGGATCCCATACTTTGACAAGTAGTTGTGTTAATTCTTGTCAGTGAAGTGAGTGCCTCCATCACTAATTACCATCCTTGGAACTCCGAATCTTGGAAATATTGTGTCTTCAAAAATCTTCTTAGAGTTCTTTGCATCAATAGCTCTACATGGCATGGCTTCAACCCACTTGGAGACATAGTCAACTACCACCAAGATGTATTCATAGTTCTTTGACTTTGAAAAAGGTCCCATGTAGTTGATTCCCCAAACATCAAAGAGCTCGATCTGGAGGTTGTTGGTGAGTGGCATGGCATCTCTTGAATTGATATTCCCATGCCTCTGACACACACCACACCTTCGAATGAAGTCCTTTGTTTCTTCATACATGGTTGGCCAAAAGAATCCACTTTGCTAGATCTTTGAATGAGTGCAAAATGCACCATAATGTCCTCCATATGGTGATGAGTGGCATCGTTCGATGATCTTGATGCCTTCTTTCACCGGTACACATCTTCTGAGCAGGCTATCAGAGCAGACTCTGAAGAGGTATAGTTCATCCCATATGTGGAGATGACTTTCGTAGATGAGCTTCCTTTTGTTCTCCCCTAGTGGCACATAACCTACAATCATAAAATTAACAATATTTGCATACTAGGGGTCGGATTTCGTGACTTTGAAGAGCATGTCATCCCGTAGTGAATTATTAATGGGTAGTTCCTGTGAATTCTCAAACTGCATTCTGCACAAGTGATCGGCAACATAATTTTCTACTCCCTTTTTATCTTTTATTTCTAAATCAAATTCTTGGAGTAACAAAATCTATCTTATTAATCTAGGTTTAGCATCTTTCTTAGTGAGCAGGTATTTTAAGGCAGCATGATCAGTAGTATAAACAATTACCTTGTCTCCTACTAAGTAAGATCTAAACTTATCAATTGCAAAAACAACAACAATGAGTTCCTTTTCAGTTGTTGCATAATTAAGTTGAGGTCCTGTCAGTGTTTTGCTAGCATAAACAATTGCATGATGCTTTTTATCTTTTGTTTGTCCAAAAACTGCCCCCACAGCATAATCACTAGCATCACACATAATTTCAAAAGGTAGCGACCAATCATGGGGTTGAATGATTGGTACAGAGATGAGTGATTTCTTAAGAATGTTAAAAGATTTCAAACATGCATTATCAAATTTAAAGGGAACATCCTTAGGCAAAAAATTTATAAGTGGTCTAGCAATGTGTGAAAAATCTTTTATAAAGTGGCGGTAAAACCCCGCATGACCAAGAAAACTATGGATCCCTCTGATATTTATAGGAGGAGGTAACTGTTCAGTTACTTCAATTTTAGCTCTATCTACCTCTATCCCTCTTTTGGACACCAAGTGTCCAAGCACTATGCCTTCTCTAACCATGAAATGACATTTTTCCCAATTAAGGACTAAGTGCTTTTCTTCACATCTTTGCAAAACCTTGTCTAAATTTTTAAGACAATCATCCAAAGTTTTTCCATAAACAGAAAAGTCATCCAAGAAAACTTCCATGATTTCTTCAATCATATTAGAAAATATAGACATCATGCATCTTTGAAAAGAAGCTGAAGCATTACATAATCCAAAAGACATTCTACGACAAGCATAAGTTCCATATGAACATGTAAAGGTGGTTTTGCTTCGGTCATCTGGATGGATCAAAATCCGGTGATAACCTGAATACCCATCAAGGAAACAGAAGAAAGAGTGATTCACCAGTCTCTCAAATATTTCATCAATGAATGGCAACGGAAAGTGATCTTTCTTTGTTGTCTTGTTAAATTTTCGTTAGTCAATGCACATCCGACATCCAGTTACGGTTCTTTAGGGGATTAATTCATTTTTTTCATTTTTAACAACAGTCGTGCCTCCCTTTTTAGGCACAACTTGAACAGGGCTTACCCACTCACTATGCGGCACAAGGTAGATGATCCCAGCGTGTAAGAGTTTCAAAACCTCTTTCTTAACAACCTCTCTCATCGCATTATTTAGCATTATTAAGCCTAAACAACCGATTAAACGACCACTAAATGGTAAACGGTGGTAAGCTATTTTGTTTAGGGGGTAAATAGAAATTAAACAGTTGACCGTTTAAATGGTCAAAAAATAGGAAAAATGGTCTAAACGGCCTAAACGAAACAGAGATAAACAGTATTAAACGGGCTAAACAGCTGTTTAAACGGTTGTTTAGGCGAATACGAGATAAATCTAGTTCAATTTTGTATGGATAAATTTGTATACTTAAGTTTATTATATTTATAAATATGTACACTTGATATGTTACATGCATAAATATCTGTATTTGGTTCTTTTCACATGCATAAATATATAAACATACCAAAATAATTGATTTTTACTCGGATAAATATGTATAAATGCTAGAATACTTGATTTTTTACATGCACATATATAATTATATGTATTTTTTTAAGTACAAAACCATTTAGACCGTTTAACTTTGTTTAAACACCGTGTAAACTTCCTAAACGCTAAACGAACGACGACCGTGTAAAGACCATTTACCATTTAGGAAAACATTGGCATTTAGAGAATGAGTAATAGGTATAGAAAGTTTAAAGTTTTTCCCAAGTCTTATATTCAACTTCCCTGTTTGTCCTTCTTAGATAAGTCTTTCGATTGGTTGTCCTATCAACAGGTTGAACTCTATAATATCAAAGATATAGAAGCTCAAATAAACTTTGGTTCCTTTCACCTAGATAGGGAGGACATAAAGTATCCCCAAACTCAGGAGAATGTGTCCTAAAAGTCCTTTCAACAATTTTGTTGTTGGGGTTAATGGCACGTGTTTCAATAAACCATGAGCAAAAGATACAGACATGATATTAACACCCACAACTAGATTATAAAGAGCATCAAAAGAAGCTTTGTTAATTTGGCAACGAATGGATATAGAAGGTGAGTCTAAATGAATCATATCAGAGGAAAGCTCTGATTCTTCTAGTTATTCATTGCTTATAATAGATACTAGCTCTTTTGTAGTCATTTTAAGGAAAGCTTCCTCAGAAGGGTCTAAAGGTTCTTCATGCAATGATGATTTCCTAGAGTTCTAGGGTCTCCTCATGGTATGGTAATTCAAGGTGTTTCCATATTCATCAAAAAGTTCATCCTCAAATTCAAGCATAAAATTCGAAATCGGAGTTTCCTTCTTTTCCGGTGGTTTGGGATTTGGGATAGCTAAAGTTGGTGATGGGTCTGATAAGGATTCAGGTTTAGCTATCTAGGATTCCTCCTCTAATGACTTTTTTCTACTTCTTCAGGGGTGTTCTCTAAGATTTTAGTAAGAATGCTTCTCCTTGAATTGGCAGAAACATGAAGGAATGAGACTCCTAAGGCCGTATTAAGATGCCTCGAGGTTTTCCTATCAAGACCCATATAGAAGTGTTGAAGAAGAATGAGGTCTTGAATGGCAAGGTCAGGGCCAGTATTAATGAGAGTATTAAAGCATTCCCATGCCATACCTAGAGATTCTTTTTCTTTTTGTTTAAAAGATAGAACCTCAAAACGAAGGCTGACTACCCTAGAGATGGGAAAGAATTGCAAGCAAAAACTAGAACACAAGGCTTTCCAATCTCCTTGTCTACTCCCTATGGTGAGATTGTACCAACATTTAGCTTTTCTCGTAAAAGAGAAAGGAAAAAGCTTCCATCGTAAGGTTTTGTCTAACATGCCCATAATGCGCAAGCATGCACAGGTTTGCTCAAACTCATTTAGGTAGGAATAGGGGTTTTCATCATCTTTGCCTAAAAAGGGTTGATCCTGAACCATGTTGATGAAACACGAGCGCAACTTATAGCCAAGTGTTAGGATAGGCTTTGAAGACTCTTGCGGCTGTAGGCGTGCGCTCATGGGTGCACCATATTGATAGATAGGGGTGGATTCTAGATCCATGATAAAGAGAAAGATAAAAGAAAAGATAATGATACAAGGATAAGCTAGGTTCGAAGTTAACTCAACAACCGTTTCCTCGGTAATGGCGCTAGAAATGCTTGTTGTTATAAATTAATGCACATAGAATAATCCGCAAGCGCACGGATATTATACCGATGTAGCACTTCACCGGGAGTACCTAGTTTTATATCGAACTCGAGGAAACGTGTGTGAGAATAACTAAATCTAACTTAATCCCACTTCACAATCAAGGTTATATAATAGGAGCGTACAGGAGATTGCTAAGGTCTTCTAGTTCTAATTTTGGTAAGCTTTGTCTTCTATTATTCAATTCTAGGGATATTACTAAAGAAAACATAGGCATAGTATGTTTCCTATAGGAACAAGGTCCTGTAAGGCCTACTAACGGGAGGTGGACTACAGAGGATTCAACGAGGCTATAAGAGTCGCCCTCGTGAGCTACCACCGATCTAGAAAATAGGGTACATCCATGAGTAACCGAGTCTAAGTACCACGCTTACACTATGAATACTACTTTAACCTAGGAGCTACAAGGATTAATGTACTCAAAAGAGAATCACAAACCTGAAGAACAATATGAACAAGATGCTTACTTGAATTAGAAGTGGATTACCAGAGAAATCTCAAAAGCAAGCTCAAGAAGAACTTGATTTTGCTATGGTATAAGTCATAGACAGAGCACCGATAGGCCAGGACTCCTCCAAACTCTTCCCTCACACTCTGTCTCTCTATCTCTAATACAAGACTAGATCCTATGGAGGACTAATCTTCTCTTGATTGCTAGCTATGATCCTGTTGGAGATATGTAACACCCTTGGTGTTACGCGCTTGCTTAGCACCAAGATTTTGGTCCAAGAAGGATTAGCCTAACAAGTTTCTGGGTTTAAAAAAAATTATAATGCACATGAGGTGAAAAACAATTTCTATGAACAAGGATCAAACATAACTTGTATTTAGTACTTAAATAAAAATTGAAGTACAAATTTAGTAGATGGAAATGCAACTTTAACTTTTAGAAAATAGATGTTGTTAACTAATGTTTTGGGAGCTCAAAAATCAAATTTGACATTAAGATAAGCTCTTTTCGTTAAGTCGGCAAACACTTGAACTATTGTGTAAAATACCATTTTTGGCGAATTATATTGAGCAAAATAGTTAAATGGTGCTTAATTTTTTTTGCTCCTATAGGTTAGTATAAGGTATGGACTATTGCATGAAATACTTGTTGGTAGCAGTTAATAGGGTTTTGTCCTTTTAAAAATTGTAACAAAAGTGTTAATGGCTGTTAGTTTGAATTGAACCCTAACTTTTCTAAGTATGGGAAAAGTAGTAAGACAATGCTATCTTGATATTGAAATTCTAGCTGAAATGTTTAAACACTAGCTACATGTTATGGTATTGTTGATTGCATCGAAGTGAATACTTTAGCATGGTAAAGTCCATGGATGAGTTGGAGTTGTCGTGGCATCATAGAAATTGCCCTAACTTTGTTTGAACGCGCTGTCAATCTTGTTTTGGGCTTCGATCATGAACTAGTGTTCAGCGCGATGAGCTCCTATTGGCACCTCTCTATCTCTCTCGATGCTCAATCTTTGGCCATGCTCGTTGCTCAGACGAGAAGCACTTAGTGGCTACTAGAATCTTGAACTATTGTTTTAATCTCAACTAGGCTCTAAGCGATTGGTTTTGACGCTTTAAAATTCATGCTTCGCACGTTGTTTGGCTGTTTAGGCCCGGGGACGTGGTCACCGCGTCCAATGTCGTGCCATCGCGGGCTACCTACACCACTACCGGCCACTACTACCACATGCTGCGCCACGCGTTGGCTAGCATACTCTATGGCCGTGATCACTGTCTAGCTGACAAGTGTGTGGCGTCGATTGCTCGCCGGGCCAGGCATGGCTGCAGCTGCTCTCTGCCGTGCATGGGATGCTGCCGACCGTGGCGCTGTCCAAGCGCACATCTAGGGTTGTGCCTTGTCCTCTTATTGTTTTGGTTACTGCAGCACTCGCCCTCGGCCGCACAACCCACCTACTGAGCCCAAGCTCGATGTCGTACGTAGTTTATTGCATCGCGACGCTATGCTGCTGCGTGCGCGTGGCCGCACGCGGGCAGACCTTCAATGGCTCTGTCCAAGCGCTAACCGATGCACCACCTATCCTTCGCTCGAGCGGTCATATCCCCGCGCTGTCGTGCTTCGTTGGGTCATGGCTGGGCCATCTCTACCAGGGCTGCTTTCCATGATGTGGTGGTGGCAGTGCACCGCTCTCCCTCTCCCTTTCTTAATCACTAGCCCAAGGCTTCCTAGTCCAATTCCTCACATCGGTGGGTAGCTTAGCAAGTTAGCTAGGTGTGGCATTCTCATCGAGGCCCAGTCGTGGTCTGTCAATGATCAATTTTGATTTCTTGTGTGTGGAAACCTCCTGGTGGGCTCAGAGAGGATTCCTTTCCTGCTACGACCGTAGTGTTTATTTATAACCCTTACTAAAGGTTTTTATAAGAAAAGATGTAAAATCTGATAGCATCTCTTGTATAAAAATGTCCACTATGTTAATGCTCCACCATGTCATTAAATTAATATTGCTCCCTCTGTAACTCTGATAACATTGTTATATTTCACTGTTATAATCAATTGAGGTAATATTCTGTTACTGTAATAAAGTGATGTAAGAAATGACTTAAGAATGTTGTAACCTTTATTCTCTCATTTATGATCCTGATGGAAAAATGTGGATTTTTGAGTTCTCCCTTGGGGTGTTCTCAACGAAACTGCATAGTTTAGTGTCCTCTCTTGAGCACTTAGTGTCTAATGGAAGACAAGTACTCCTGGGAGACATTGGATTAGGTGGTTCGGCCACAAGATATAGATTAGTGTTTTCTGGCCTTCAGGCTCTTAGGATTAAATGCATGCATGCCCTGGAGGGGGGTGTAGGCAGGTATATATAGGCCGGAGTGTCAATCTTGAGCCCTCGGATCAAACCGACTTGAATAAATGGCGGAGATGCAATCCTTAAGGTGGTGGAGAGCCAACATAGCAATGGAGGGCTGACATGTGGACCCCACAGGACGGCTGGCCTATAGGTGGGGCCGACCAGCCCCACATGTCAAGGACATGGGCTCCGCTTTGGTGATTCGCCTTCTGGAGTCTTCTAGAGTCTTCCCACATGGGTACCATCATGGATAAGTTTGATTTCCTTTGATGAATAGGTCCTCCTTGGCGGTTGTTTGATTAAATCCTGCTAGAAACATAGATTCACCAAAACTCATGGAATTTGTCAGTTGAAACCCCTAAGTCTATAGTGGCGATCTATTTTAGCCATTTATTCAAGTTATATTAACGGTTTGTGAAGAATGTTAACTACCGTCAATAGCCGCCCTTAGAAATGGCCCTATTTGTAAGGGTGACTCTATATCTAGCCGTCCTTATAAATCCGATTTGTAAGGACGGCTGGATATAGAGCCGCCCCTACAAATAGACGCGAAATTGTAAAAATTAAGTACTAAAAATTGAATTTGTTCAAACGACCTCAGATAGAGAAATGACTAAAATAAAAGTCATAGATCTTGATGAGTTCTATAACTTTATTGTTTACAACTTTTTCATTTGAAATCATTTACACCGTCAAAAGACTGTTGGAAATTCAATTTTTAAATTGAACTCTGATTTCTCTTTTTAATCTCAAGTTAAAACTTGTAACTAGTTTTTCTCCCTCATACTAACTTCAAATTTGATGATTTTTCCTAAATTTTCTAAAGTTACGCTTTATCAATTTATTGTGTTGTTATGGCTATTATTTTGGTCATCTTTTCACGAGACTTTGTTTTATCAACTGAAAATTTGAATTTGAAAAAAATGATAACTTGAATCAACATTTTGAAAGAGTAAACGATTTCAAATGAAAAAGACATCAACAAAAAAGTTGTAGAACTCATCAAGATCTACAACTTTTATTTAGGTAATTTATTCATTTGAGCAAGTGATGGTAAAATTGTTTATAAATTGACATATCTCTCGTATATTTTCATAAACTCTAAGAGAGATGAATTTGTGAATAATGCATACTACCACTTTATTGTGTGAACAAATAACCTAAATAAAAGTTGTAGGTCTTGATGAATTCTACAACTTTGTTGTTGATGACTTTTTCAGCTGAAATCATTTACCCTTTTAAAATGTTGTTTGAAGTAGTCATTATTTAAAATTCAAAATTTGAATTATTCAAACAAAGTCACATGAAAAGATGACCAAAATAATGGTTGTAACAACACAATTAAATTGATAATTGGGAAAATTGGCATTTGGGCCAATCTCTAGGTTCAAGGAGTAGACAATCACTAGTGAGGGGGTAGAGAACAATGACTGGCACCTTCCGAAGAACTTCTTCTTGATGTTGACTCCAGTTTTACCGCTATTGACCTTGGGTTGATTTCAAGGACTTAGAAAGATTGAAACACAAATTTAGAGTCCTTGTCCAAGTAGAGAAGGCTAGGAGCTAATAAAGCTGCATCAGAGAACTTAAGACCTTTGTTAAACAACTACGAAGGATTTTCACCAAAAAACTTAGTTGGAATGACTCGGGTCGTGACACTATGGTTCTAAACGGATCGAATACAGCTGCATAGCTACGGATAATAATACATATAGCTACATTATTTCTCAGATTCAGCAGTGTTAGTTGTGTAGGATAAGACATGAATGGATATTGACATCATACATACAAATTCAAGTATTTGGGTACAGATGCAAAATCTCTGAATTGAGATACAGTATTAAATGTAGGGATACTAAAACTATTCGATTAAAGGGTTGGTTGAAAAATATCCATACTATTCACACCCCTAGCCCTTATTAGATTTAATGTGGCCATAACCCATATTTTATTTAATAATTAAATCAAATAAATTCTAAGGCCATATTAGATGCTAGGTGCAATAAAATGGTGGACTGAATGTAGTTGATGGCTAAACTTGCAATGGCCATGTTTATAGCTGCGGTTACTAGTAGCTCATATGATGGCTCCAGTTAATAGTAGCTTCCATGGTTATGGCTAGAGTTACCGGTAACTCCCATGTTCATAGCAGCGGTTACTAGTAATTCATGAGCATTTCATGATGTCTAGATTCATCCTCTCTACATTTCACCTTCCACCTTCCGTGACTATAAGAAAGGTGCGATCGCCTTCAGCCGCACAGATGAGACACAACACATCCAGCACCATTGTTCTTTTGTTGAGTTGCTCCCAAGTTTTCCTGTCCCAATCCACTGCGTGCATGGAGTGTTGGGAGAGTAGGCCTCCAGAACCGCCGTTCGCATAGCGACACCTGCTCGAGTATGCGGGTGGTCAGGTTTTTGGGAGCGTCTCTGCGACTGCTCGCTTCTTCCTGGTGACTGCTGACATCTTCTTCTTGTTTCTCGGATCGTCTACTTCCCGGTGGACATTCGAGGGACTGCACTGCGAACATCATCCTGCATCGACCGTGGTCCACGACATCGAGCAACACACTATGTCGACTAGTGCGCGTGGAGCCACCGGTGCCTTGAGCATGGGTCCCTTTGCTAGGTATAATTCTATTCTTGAATTTCTTAAATTCAATATCTTTTCCGCTATGATTTGTATGTCGTTAATATTCATATCTGCTACTAGTGCAAGTAGTAATATCACTCACGTGCACATACATGTTGTCACCAATTTGCTATGGATTTTTTGGATTAAATTAAACATGAAAATGCCTAAATTCCTAACAATCCAAAAACCTAATTTTAGGCAATTTTCTGTTAGTGGATTTGCTGCTATATTGAAGCCAGATGGTTTCGATGGCACAAACTATAAGAGATGGCGTGCTAAGATGGTCCTGTGGTTGACTGCTATGAATTGCTATTACACCACATGGGGGAAGCTCGAACAATTTACTCCTGAAAATGAGCAAAAGTTCATGGCTGCCGATAACCTATTTTGAGGTGCCGTGATTAGCGCTCTTCATAGCAAATACGAGGACAATCACATCATATGCATGACATGCAAAGAATTACGGGATGCACTTGATGCTCAATTTAGTGTTTCTGATGCTGGTAGCGAACTGTACATCATGGAGCAGCTGTATGACTACAAAATGGTTGATAACCATTCAGTAGTGGAACAGGCTCGTGAGATATAAGCATTGGCTAAGGAACTCATGCAATTTCCATGTGTGTTGCCTGACAAGTTTGTGGCTGGTGGTATTATCACTAAGCTACCACCTTCTTGGAGAGATTTTGCTACATCTCTAAAGCACAAGAGACAATAGTTTAGCACGGCTAAGCTGATTGGGTCTCTTGATGTTGAGGAGAGAGCGAGAGCAAAAGACAACCGTGGAAACGGAAGTTAAAACTTCTGCTACAATATGGTGCAAAGGAAAGACAACAATGCATCTCGTAATAATAAGAAGAAGAACAAGCACGAGAACAACTCGAAGCCTAAGCAAACAACCACTTTTAAGAAGAAAAAGAACAAAGAAGGTGGTTGCTTTGTTTGCGGGAGTGATGAGCATTGGGAAAGTGCGTGCCCAGACCACAAATTTAAGCAAGAAAAGAAATCAGCAAACATGGTTGTTAGCGAGGCTGAAGGAGGAATGTCTAGGTATGGAAATTCTTTATCTACTTTTCTTTCAGTCTGTCACTCGCCTGAGTGGTGGATGGATACTAGGGCTAACATAAATATGTGTGCTGATGCTTCTTTATTTTCTTCTTATCAGGTTGGCAGAACTATAGCCTTGTTGATGGGGAATGGGTCCCATGCACGTGTTCTTGGTGTTGGTGCAGTCATTCTAAAGTTTACTTTGGGAAAGACAGTGTTGTTGAAGAACGTGCAACATGTCCCCTCCATAAAAAAGAATCTAGTTAGTGGCTCTCAATTGTGTCAAGATGGTTATAAAATTGTCTTTGAGTCAAATAAATGTGTACTATCAAAGTATGGGACATTTGTTAGTAAAGGTTATGAGTACGGAGGCTTGTTCTGCTTATCTTTGCATGATGATGTGTGTAATAAGGTTGTGAATAATGCTATTATCCCTGATGAGTCAAATATTTGGCATTTATGGCTTTTGTCATGTTAATTTTGGTTGTCTATCATGGATAGTAAATCTGAATTTAATCCCAACATTTAATTTAGTCAAAGGTTCTAGTGCCATGTATATGTGCAATCTAAGCAACCTCGCAAGCCTTACAAGGCTGCGGAGGCGAGGAACTTGGTGCCATTCGAACTAGTTCATTCCGATCTGTGCGAGATGATTGGCAAATTGACTAAAGGTAGGCAACAGATATTTCATGACATTTATAGATGATTGTACTAGATTTTGCTATGTGTACTTGCTAAAATCAAAAGATGAAGCATTGCATTATTGTAAAGACCTATAAAGCTAAAGTAGAAAATCAACTTGAGAGAAAAATTAAACGGTTAAGGTCTGATTATGGTGAAGAATACTTTTTAAGTAAATTTTTTAAATTCTGCGTAGAACATGGAATTATTCATGAGAGGACACCGCCATACTCACCACAATCCAATGGGATTGTTGAAAGAAAGAACCAGCACTCTAACTAAGTTGGTTAACGCCATGTTAGAGACCGTGGGATTATCTAAGGAATGGTGGGATGAGGCTATTTTGACAGCGTGTCATGTCCTGAATAGAGTTCCTACAAAGAATAAAGAAATCACATCATTCAAGGAATGGGAGAAGAAAATATCAAATCTCTCTTATTTGCACACTTGGGGTTGTTTGGCCAAGGTGAATGTGCCAATTAACAAGAAGCGCAAACTTGGGCCTAAAACTATTGACTGTGTATTCCTTGGTTATGTTATTCACAGCGTTGGATATAGGTTCTTAATAATAAATTCTAGAGTACCTGACATGCTTGTTGTTACTATAATGGAGTCCAGAGATGCTACATTTTTTGAAAGTGAATTTTCCTATGAAAAATACATCTAGCACATCTAGTCATGAAACTATAATACCCCGTGAGCAATTTATCCTGATAGAATATTTTGAGGAATCCCCTGTGCAAAATCCTAAGGAGGATGACATTGTAGTCACTCAAAAGAGTAAGAGAAAAAGGACTAGGTGATGACTAAATTGTGTACCTTGTGGATGACACACCAAGAACCATTGAAGAGGCATATTCCTCTCCTGATGCTGACCTTTGGTAGTAAGTTGTCGACAGTGATGGTCATAACCCTCACTATCGGCATCTGATACCAACTGTGGTGTACACTACACCACCATATTAACTTATGATCCATCTATGATAAGGTCTTTACTTCCATCGCATTGGAGCACGAACCGTCTGTGGGTATACACTAACACCGCCCATTAGCAAACGATCCGCCAGTGTGGAGGCTATCATCACCATCATGTGGGCACATCAACCACCTGTGTAGTGGTCACCAGCATCGTCGCCTTGTACTCTGACCCGACTGTCTACGGTGCAGCATCGCTATCGCTTCGACGGCCGAGATGTCTGTAGAGGTAAATATCATCGTCGCTTCAGCGTATGAACTGTCAGTATAAAGGTCATGGTCACCATCATCTTGCACCATGATCTGCCTTTGATGATCATTTAGTCGGTGTTGGGTTACTAAATGATGCGGTGGTGATACACTTTTATCCCTACCTCATAGTACGTATAACGACGGTGTTGGATGTTTTCACCACCAACGGTGGTGGTGATAAGAAAACAATAAACTGACCCTTAATAGCTTACTAAACACAAAGCATATAGATATAATCATTACATCCATAAACCATGTTCTTACAATAACAATGGACGCTTACCATAATATCTTTCTCAACTGATGTCCTAACACAAGCGGTACATAGATTACAAACTAAAGATACTGATCTCTATAGACTTACATAACGAAACAACAGTAGTTGTGCTCCTCCTATGTGGCACTCCTGCTTGCTAGGCAAAAATAAATATAATTAGTGCATCCTTCGAATTGGTAGGCAATGCACCATGGAACCCCTCTTCTTCCTCCTAGCCAATGTTGGAAAATTGTTCAAAAGCACTCAGACTCCACCTGCACAAAGCAGCAGAATTAATAATATTCAACACACCATTCCTTTAGTTACCAAGCCCAAATTGGCCTATATATAGAATCAAAACAACTACCTACCTGAACAAAGAAAATACAACAAATGCACCTTTACTGCTTTGCTAATGACTCCATGAACAAGGGAACATAAGGAAGATAGTGAGGTCCGTTGATACATAGACTAGTGAGGTCCATTGATACATAGACTCTAGGTAGGTCTAGGATAGCAAATGACCCATGTAGGGAGGACATGAACTTTTTTATGGTTCATGTCATATGCAAGCAGTGTTCTGTCCTCCCTAACAAGGAAAATCAAATTCTATTCAAGGTGAACTATAATCACTCTGTACTCTACATCACAAACCTCATAACCAAATTCAATATTGTTCTATCCAAATTTCTCCAGCATGGTTACCGTATGCTTCAATGTCCATCTATTTAGTACCATAGTCTTCAAGGATCTAGATTGAAAGCTGAGACATGGTGTAAATATCAGCAGTACATAAACACAACTAACCCTAGGCTTCATGGATGGAGATTGCATCACCACATGGCTTCTATATTTTCATCCATGTCTTTCCATCCATATCAATAGCAACAATCTGGGAGAACTCAAGCTAGTGCATAAAACCATTAAGAAACACACTTCTTGCATATGTGAGTACTATAATAACGTCACCCCATTCAAATTCTTTAAAGATCCAAGCTACACTCTTAGATGAGTAGATGCTCACACCTACGGACTCACCCTCCCTCATCTTCCCATATTGAAACACATGGAAGTGCAAGGAGACAGTCGGATTGAACCCCAAGCGAGCCTTGCCACAAGAACCGAGGTTATTCAGTAGTAGCAACCATTTGTTTGTCGTCGAATTGTAGACAACATAGAGACACCCAAAACACCAGCAGAGGATGAGGCCACTGCAGCAATCTAAGACGACGACATCATGAATAGGGAAGGGCAAGAAGGACAAGGAGGGGTGTTCACCGGTGATGCTGGTGAAGTGGTGTTTGCCTTTCTAGGTGTGATAGAAGAATCCAACAACAACCTGGTGGGGCAGCTCCTTATGGTACTCTGTGTTCGAGATGAGGTCGTTCTAGGAGCAGTAGACACACTTGTAGCTACACAAGGAGTGGGCGGTGAGCCGACGAAGGATGAGGACCAAGACATGGTCTATGAGTATGCCCACTCCATTCATCTTGTTGGGGACCTCCTCCATCTTGATAAGGATCTGTTGGAGTAGCAGACATGCACTAATCAGATGGAAGCTTGCTTCCTACCTATATGAGTGAAGAGGGGAATAAAAATCCAAGAGACATGGATAAGGGAAAGTGCGAAACCTTACCCTTGCATTTGGATCTTGCAGCAGTGAGATCAAGCGGGCACGGCGGTGAGTACCCTTGCATACCGGCACCGCGTCGCGGAGCACTAGATTGTTGGCGGTGAGTGGTGGTCATGGGGAATAGTAGCACTGAGGAGGAGGTAGACAGGGTGGGGAAGCGGTCTTTGTAAGCTAAAGTAGGAGCCGCGGGAATGCAAATTTGACAAAACTTTGCAAATATGCGTGGGAGACTTGGGCGGGCTTGGAAATTGACGATAGCAGTGCCATCCTAACCGTCTGGAAGCGGCGGTGAAGGTTGCCGATGGTGGTGGTCACGTGTTACAAATATCACCTAACGACGGACGTGTCATACGGTCGCAAAATCTAAGGTGCTCGGGGGCTACCATCACACTACCAGTCATAGAAGACCGCTTCCCCATCACAAAAAATAAACCTCACAGCAAAGATGAGGAAGATCCCAAAAAATACATAAGTTAAGAACATTTCATATTTCACATAAATAAAACATATATATTCTATGCTAAAAATTCAGTACATAAAATAAAAATCCTACTACAACACTAGCTTCAGCGGGATGCGGATGACCCTCTGTTGGCTTTTCTACCAGGCTTGTAGTAGGGGCCCTTTCCCATGCGGCGCTTGATCCGATGTGTTAATTAAAATATAGTTAGTTACAATTGGTGATAGGAACTATGTAACTTAAAAAATTGAAAGAAGGTTGATCACAAAAAAATCACACAGAGTTATTTCTTCAGTACCTTCTCTTTGCGCGCTTCCTTGTCGACCCTATTGGCCATGTGGCACTGGTCCCTACGAGCCTACACCACCTCATTACCACTATAGTCCCCAACTCCACCAAGCTCATGGTCGTGTGCCATGGTGTCATGACCTGGTCCGACACCCTTGTGAGCATCAGCATCAAGAGCATCTTTGCATTTGAAATAAAATAGTTAGAAATTGAATGTTGCATTCAAACTGCTCACTGTTGAATTGATGGAGAATTTGCCAGCACCACCAGAATATCCGCCAGCTCGCTAGCATGCTGTCGGTTAGTAACCCGACACCACCGGAGAGTTCACCATCACAATGGATTGTCCGATAGGATCATCCCATGCAGAGTTGTCCATCTTGTGGAAGCACCAAGGCAGAGAGTCCACTAGCTCACTCACTCACTCTCACACCCCCACTCTCTAGTTCATCTCTCTCTCTACTCTCTCCCACACTTAAGCAAGGAAGAGGAGGAGGAAAGGAGGACAAAGGAGAAGGGATTGGAGCTTCGAAGCAGGAGGAGATGGCCATGGAGATCACCTAGAGGCCGTTGCCCACAAGAGGAAGGGATTAGAAGGGGGAGAAGCCCTCTCACCCTTGCCATAAGGAGCTAGGAGGAGAAGGAGGCAAGAAGAAGAAGGTTTTGAGTCACCAAGGAGATCCAGCTGCTCCATCATCTTGGAGAGCTTGGTACCTTGTGTTTGCAACCCTTGGTAAGGATCTAACCAAGCCAAACCTAGGATTGTGTCTTTAGGAGCAAAAACCTAGGAAATATCGATTTGTGGTCTAGAGTTGGTTTGCACCCAATGTAGTTAGAACCAACGATTTAGATATGTTCTATAGAACCCTAGTAGTCTACCCTGAAGATGGGTTACACATGCAAGCACCATGGGTGAAGATTTGGATCTCGAGTTGCTATAAAGTGTTCACTGTCACTATCAACAGAGGGTCCGACATCACTAGCGGAGTGTCCGTCAGTACTGAATGTCTCACTGCTCACCAACATAGAAACCGTCTATAACCCATCGGAGTGTCTGTCACTACACCAAAGCATCCAATGAGTTATACACCCAAGACAGAGAAGTGTCCAGACAACTTAGATCATAGTTTTGGGTACATCGGAGTGTCCATTGATATTCTAGAGTGTTCGCTGAATTATAGACTAGAAACCTGAGAGCAGCCAATTCCTACGGATGACCCATCACTCACAAAGAGTATCCGATGGAACCTAAACACTTAGTAGGCCACAAGACCCTAAAGACCTAATCTGACGGATGGTCCGCCATAGTTGATGGAACCTTCTGATAGGATCTCCTTTTACATAGAGAGATTCCTGAGAGCACAGACTTCATACTAGAGGGTTTGATCCTAGATCAAAGAGTCCGATGGACCCAGAGAGCCAATATTCCACTAAGTCCCAGTAACCATCGGACCGTCCGACATCTACGCTGGACTATCTGATAGTTACTAGTCAGTAGACCCCTAGTGTCTAACTACACACTTAATCATGTGTCACTAAAGCACAAACAACTAAGAATCATTGCATAGCATGAGCATGTACTTGATGCAGCTTACTCATCAAGCATCATGCATGTATAGGTGACTCGATTCCCAAAGAACCTATTCAGGAGGAGCCTTAGGAGGAAGAAGCCGTCAAGCCTAGCAACAACGTTCTAGGTAGGCCCCTATGCATCCCTATGCTTTACAAATGCATAATGAACTATGTTTATCTACTGCATTGCTATGTTACTATATGACTAGTAAACCGAGAGGGAATTACCTATGTAAAGCCTTATCCATATATTGCCACACCAATCAACCATACATGTCTTGTTTAACAACCATGCTTAGTATGCTTAGATCTTAGAAGTCAAGCTAATTATGGGTTTCTCATTACTCGCACAATGGTAGGTTGATAATCCACTAACCAACACCTTGGGAAGGGATCAATACTTGTTGCACTTGGTTATGGTATGAGCTTTGGTCGGCAAGGGGTATGGTCATGGCAAGATGGGGACTCTTGGATGACATAGCTTGCTTACCAATTAAGGACCATGTGTAACACCTCGGGTGTTTAAAATACTAAAACCTAACATGTCATCATATGCATTGCAAAGCAGTGGGCATTTGGTAAAAACTTTGAGATGCATACACTAAAACAAGTTTATATTCATGTGGTATGTGTTGAATTGTATTGGTTGACTTAAATTTAAAGTTTGTTTGGATTTTTGAATTTTTCGAGAAAACCCCGCTTTTCAGCATTTAAATCCTACCCTAAAAATTCATTTCAAAATCTAAGCATATTTTGGGGTTGAGCCCAAAAGCAAAAGTGTAGAGCTTGGCAAGTTATACAAAGTTTGTTTTTGGAGTTTTTCAAGTTGTTTAGAAAAATTTTGAGTAATTTAAAAAGGCGTAATTCGTTAAATTTCCCTATTCAAATTCAAAAGTTCATTTCAAAATCTAGACCGAATTAGGAGATGGTTATAGAAGAAAAGTTGTAGAACTTTTGATTTTGAACAACTTTTGTTTTTGGAGATTTTTGAGTTGTTATGAAAATTTGAGAGTAATTTGAGAATTTTGGCGAATGGCAAACTTGTAATTACTGTGAACAGTGTCCACCGCTTGAGCTACACCGCCGGCGAGCTTCGGCTTGCTTCCAGTCGCGCGCGTGGCCGTCTAGGCATCGCGTTGGCGCGCTGAAGGCTTCGTCGTGGCTTCCTTGCGCTTCCTTGGCCGTCCTATAGAGCTCTAGAGCCGCCGCCGTTCTTCTTTCTTCGCCCTCTGTTTTTCCCGTCGCCGCTGCTCCACTCCGGCGAGCCCGTGCCGTCGTTGTCATGCTCCACCGTCGCTAATAAGCTAGTCCTAGCTCCGCCTAAACCTTGCGCGTCCATCTGACCCACCAATTTGGCTTGTCTTCACTGGGAACTCGAGTTTCATCGCCTTCTTCCTCGTGGCCGGTAACCTCACCGTCGCATGCGCATCTCCGTGGCCAGAGCCCGTCGGTGAGCCGTTGCCCTTGATTGGTGTACCTTTGGCTTCGTCTCGATGCCGTAGTGCTCATTTCATTGTTGCTTGGCCGTTTTGTCCACTGCAGTCGCCGACACACCGTCACCGATGCTCCTTGCTCTGCCACCATTGCTGTTCACGTCGACCCGCGTCTACGCTGCTTCTCCAGCCTTGCTTTCTGCTCCGTAGTGTTCGTGGTGAGCTCCTGATGCTTCCTATGCCCTTTGATTAACTGCTACCGTACTCCTGTCGTCGGCGTAACGTCGCCGAGCCACCGTGTCCGCCATGGCCGACGCCAAGCTCGTAACTCGTAGTAATTCGTCTAGTTAGTGCCTTCAGTCGATGCGCCGTGATGATGTGGTCATTTTGGTACCGTGACCGTCGCCTTTGGACTCACCGTCGGCGAGTTTGCGCCGGTCAGCGTCGTCGTCGTCGTAGTCAACGACGGAGGTTGAAGATGACATGTGGGACCCGTTGTCAGTGACTCAGCGTTCTAAGTGGATTTTCTATTTTTTAGAATTAAATGAATAGTGATGTAATTTGTTATTTTTTGTGTAGAATTATTTAGAGCTCCAGAAATTATGAAAATTTTTGTGTGAATTCTCTATGATGTATATTATATAAAAAAATTTTGAAATATTGATTTTCAGTATTTTTGGGGTATGATAAAAATTGCTCAATTAATTAATAAATGACGTTCCATGATTTTTCTAGGCTTATTTACTTGTCCAAAAATTATGAAATTTGTTTTGCCACTTAGTTATCAAGTAATTAACATTTACTAAAATTTTGAGCTCAATTAGAATAAGTTGATTTATTTCATAATTTTAATTAAATAATTAATTCATAAAAGCAAATAGTAACCTTTAGTGATTTAGGTTTTGTTGGGACTTTTGGATTGAGTGATGACCTTGGGTCGTTAGTTGATAATGATCCTTGGCAATTGATGTATGGGTTACGAAAAAGATTTAATCTGTTTGACTTGCAACTATACCGCGAAGGAAAGTTGTATTCAACTGGTTAATTTTTTTTGTATCCATCATCGAGCATCATGTTTCGTATTCCGCATCATGTTAAACATAGCATTGTTATTACGTGTAGTGAACGAAGGTGAAAACGTGGTAATTAATCAAGCTGTTGAGGAGGTTAATCCGTCTGTTGAGGTCGGATCGAATACTTGTGTGACGTCGCAGGAGTCGGACTTTTCCGTCAACGAAGGCAAGCCCCGGATGCATACAACCCTACCTTGTGTTTTACAAATTAATTTTGCTTTTGCTTTTCGTTACTGCATTAAGTGATTAGGAGTTAAGTAAGAGCCTAATTGGTGCATTACCATCCTTGTTATTCCATATTTACCATATTACTAGTTTTTAAACTCGTATATGCCTAGTTTTGCTTAGCTATGCGTAGAACGATAAAAGTCGGGTGATTACCTGCCACCTGCAAGTTTTAAATGGAACATTGGTTAATTATGTTAGCATGTGATATGGGAATGTGGAGTAATAAATCTAGACCGGGCGGACTCGGTGTGTGTGAGCCACAAGACATGGAGGTCTTGTGAGCGGGTTCTTTCCGCCTGTGTCGATTAAGGCACGTCCGTTGTTGAATTGCATGAGGTGAGAATTTGTAGAACCAACCACATACTCCGGTATGCCTGAACTTGGTGATTCTATTACAAGAATGGCTACTCGTGCACTGGGAGTGGAGAGATGGCGGGAATAGCGTGTACCCATGTGGCTATGGGCTGGATTGGTGGAGTACTGTATTCTCGGGTGGCGCGGACTCGTTCTTGTTTCAGAGGATCTGAGGGTAGGTTGGTATATGTAGGTCGGGGACTTGCATATGTCGTGTGGTCTGGAATCCCCAGCTGGGTTTATAATCGGTTTGAATCGTCGTTGCTCCTCGGTTATGGAGACTCAACTCACTGTTCATCATCGTAGTATTAATAACTAGAACTTGAGAATGGTTGATGAAGGTGTTGGATATGAAGTTTCATGATCTCATTATGGATCGTGTCATCTTTGTATATGATTTTATGAAGTTTAAATTGTTGAAATAAAGAATTTTGTTAAAGAGCTTTTACGCAAAATAACTTTGATTATTGCTAAAACCATACCTTGAATCCCTGAGCCTGCATTCCTGAGTTATCAGTTTTATTTCGGTTAAGTCTTGTTGAGTACTTTTGTACTCAGGGTTTGTTGACCCTTGTTGCAGGTGAGCCTCATGAGTAGATCTGTTTTGGATCGTGCTGCATGACAGTTGTACCTTGTGATGACGATGAGAAGTAAATGTGTGGCCCTTGGGCAGGGCAGTTTCATTGTGTGTTTTGTATTATATTATAATGCCACTCCACTATTTCGTTTTGTAATAAACATCGAACCTAGTGACGAGGTTTGAAACTACTGTTTTGTAAATTATGTTATTGTAAGACTTCCGCTGTTTTTACTCTGGTGTAGATATTTGAATAAATGTTGTAATACTGCAATGACTCTATAACGTGATCCTGCTCGGAAATTGTGGATGATTCGGGGTTCCACGGGGACACCCGACAGTCTTCTTAAGTTACTAGGAACATATGCATAGTCGTCAGAGGTCGTTGGACAGTGACAGGTGCATGTGGGTCCTATAATTTAGGAGGTTCTGCCACAGAATGGTATCAGAGCGATCGTTACAAGGTTTTTGTTGTATTGTTTACAAAAACTTCAAAATGATTTGGGATGACTAAATTTAACTTGCTAATTTGGTCCAAATTGCTTCTGACTTATCTTATTTCTTTCTCACCATTCCTTATTTGATTAAAAAGGTCTTGTGTGGTGGAGTAGTAATCTTACTATGCCCTATATAAAAATAAATGTTGTTTATGTGCATTATAAACTTTGATGTTTCTGTTCGTAAGAACGATTCATGCATCATGAATAATTCACTCGTTACTTCCTTCACCTCTTAGTCTGGAGTTGAGTAGTGAGACTGGTTTGAGTAATGTAATCCATCATAGCTGCTCTTTAGACTTTGATCAAATGGTCTTACTTGGATTAAATTGGTTTCCTACAGTATGGCTCGTGCCAAGATGACGCCCCGTAAGTCCACTGGACCCAAAGGAGTTCCTCGTCACCAACTTGCCCCTAGGAATGATGGTGCTAGCAGTAGCAGTTCTAGGCCTAATCCCCAAGCAGAGATACAAAGGATTTCTACAGAGTTAGCACAAGCTATTAGAGATAGGGCTTTGGATGCTATACAGGTAGGAGAATTACAGGATCAATTGAGGCGTCTCACCACCGCACATAGGAACTGCGAAAGCATGTTAGTTCGTACGGTGGAGGGACGAAATGAGGCTTGGCATAGGGAAAATGTAGCTAGAGCTAGAACTCATGAGCTAGAATTCTATGTAGAAGATTTAGAAGAACATAATACTTATCTACATGAGGAAGTTCATAGGCTTAGTAATCTACTAAACCCAAATCATGAGCCTCAAGCTGATGCCATGGACCCTGGTGTCATCCTTGCCGATGATAACGAATCGGAAGAGGAAGAAGAAGAAGATCCTGAAGAATTAGTAATGATCAATGAAAGTGATGATGAAGGCGGTAATAATTCCGGAATGGATACCGAGCCTGAAGTTTGAAATAATCACGGAAAAGAGTAGAGTTGTATAATAGTTAGTTATAGTTAAGTTATGTATCTTGTTTTGGTACTTACAGGTTCTGGCGTTTATAGTAGTAAACCCTATGTAATGTGTTTGGAGTAAGCTTTTGTGCAATTCAATAAAGGCTTGTGAATAAAGTTTGGTTTGTTATGAGCAGATGCGTCGTACGTGGGGATCGCATATTCCTGGTACTTCACAAGATGATGATGATATCCCCAACCCGCCACTGATGCCGACCAATCTGGCTGATGCTATCGCTGCATTAGTCAATGTGACTATGGAAAATTCTTGTTTGCTTCATGAGATGGCTCAAAGTAATCAGAATCAGATGCATGGAAACCATGGCCGCAATCATAACAGGCATGAGGCTACCTATGTGGATTTCACGGATACAAAACCCCCAGTGTTCACCAAGGTAGATGAACCACTAGAGGCTGATGACTGGCTTAGGACCATGGAGCAGAAATTTGATCTTATTCACTGCACAGAGTTTCAGAAACCGGTGTTTGCTGCCCAGCAACTTAGAGGTGCAGCTGGTGCTTGGTATGCAAATCTGATGCCATACAACCCGCAGGCGTTCCATTAACTTGGACAGAATTTCGCACTGCTTTTAGAGCCCATTATATCTCGGAAGGAGTGATGGCTATGAAGCTAGATGAATTCCTTGCTTTGAGGCAAGGGGATCAAACGGTTATGCAGTATGTGGGAAGATTCAATCATCTGTCACAGTATGCATCTGAACATGTCAATACGGATGCCAAGAAAAAGAAATGGTTCATGAGAGGTCTGAATACCAAACTACAGACAATGATGATAGCCTGTACTAATATCACTTATCATGAGGCAGTAAATATTGCAATTGCTTCAGAGTCAAAGTATCGGCAGCATAAGGAGCTCAAGAAGAAAAAGAGTGTGACGTCTGGATCCTTTGGGGGAAATCAGAAGAGGCAGAGAGTGATTTATCATCCAGTAAACCATTATCGTCCGCCGCAGTTCCAAGCTGGGCAACAGTCAAATGTCCATCCTGCTATAACCTATCCGAATTCATAGTCAACCAATGCTCCTGGTGGCAATACTCCAACATCACAGGGTCACAACTATCCGTGTTACAATTGTGGAAGGACTGGTCATTTCTCTAGGGAATGTCCATATCCTAGGCAAGCTAATCAAAATTATCAGAAGGCCCCTACCAATCAACAACAGGGTCAAGCACCAAACAAGAACCACAATTAGAATGCTCAGAAGGGCAAAGATGAGAGGAAGACATGAAGGGTTTTCTATATTCAAGCCGGGGAAATTCCTGAAGGAGAGCCAGTGATGATGGGTATGTTTCCTGTCGCCAATCACCCTGCAGTTATACTTTTTGATTCGGGCGCATCGCATTCATTCATCAATAGAACATTTGTCATGAAGTATGAAATTTCAATTGGGGCAACAAAGGAAAGTTTCTTTATACAGTCACCCGGGGGACGTCTGTGTACTAAGGAAATGGTATACCAGGTACCCGTAAACCTGGGTGGGCATATTTTTCCCACTACCATGATTATCTTTAAGGATCAGGATATAGATGTAATCTTGGGAATGAATTGGATGTATCAGCATAAGGCTGTTATAGATATTTTGAATAGGACCTTAAGAGTAAGTTTGCCTGATAGTAATTCTCAACTTCTCATTCAACTTCCAACCCTAAGAAGATCAGTGGGCAAGATTTGTGCGACTACTGTCAAAGAGATTAGAGATATTCCGGTAGTGTGTGAATTTCTAGATGTGTTTCCAGAAGATTTACCCGGTCTACCACCCGATAGGGATGTACAGTTCAATATAGAGTTACAACCTGGAACAGCTCCGATTTCTTGGAGAGCTTATAGAATGCCACCTAAGGAATTGGCCGAGTTGAAGGCTCAGTTACAAGAATTAATTGAGAAGGGGTTTATCCAACCTAGTTCCTCACCTTGGGGATGTTCGGCAATTTTTGTGAAAAAGAAAGATGAGACCCTGAGGTTATGTGTTGACTATCGTCCGTTGAATGAAGTGACCATCAAGAATAAGTATCCATTACCTCGGATAGATTTGCTTTTTGATCAATTGGCCGGAGCCAAAGTTTTCTCCAAGATAGATTTGAGATCTGGATATCACCAAATTAAGATAAAGCCTGAAGATATTCCCAAAATGGCCTTTACCACAAGATATGGATTATATGAATACTTGGTGATGTCTTTTGGTTTGACAAATGCTCCCGCTCATTTCATGTATCTGATGAACTCAGTATTCATGCCTGAGTTAGACAAGTTTGTAGTAGTGTTTATTGATGACATTCTAGTGTATTCCAAGAATAAGACAGAACATGCAGAACACCTCAGAATTGTTCTGATCCGCTTAAGAGAACATCAACTATATGCCAAGTTCAGCAAGTGTGATTTTTGGCTTAAGGAAGTGCAATTTCTTGGACATGTCTTGTCAGCTGAAGGAGTTGCAGTTGATCCTGGCAAAGTGAGGGATGTGCTTGATTGGAAACCGCCAACCATAGTTCATCAAGTTCGAAGTTTTCTTGGATTGGCGGGGTATTACCGTCGGTTTATTCCAGAATTCTCTAAAGTATCAAAACCTATAACTGAATTGTTGAAGAACCAAGTCAAGTTTGTCTGGTCATCAGATTGTGAAGAGGCTTTCCAGACTTTGAAAAGGCTGTTGACTACTGCACCAGTGTTAGCTCAACCTGATATCGAGAAGCCGTTTGATGTTTATTGTGATGCTTCCGGTATTGGTATTGGATGTGTGTTGATGCAAGAAGGCCGAGTTATTGCCTATGCATCTAGGCAACTTAAGCAACATGAAGAACACTATCCGACCCATGACTTGGAGTTAGCAGCTGTGGTTCATGCCCTAAAGATTTGGCGGCATTACCTGCTTGGTAATACATGCCATATATATACAGACCACAAGAGCTTAAAGTATATCTTTACTCAGTCAAAATTGAACATGCGACAAAGAAGATGGTTAGAATTGATTAAGGATTATGATTTGGAAGTACATTATCACCCTGGTAAAGCAAATGTGGTTGCAGATGCCCTTAGTCGCAAAAGTTATTGCAATTGTCTGACAGTGAGAACAATGGGTTTGAATTTATGCTAAGAAATGGAGAAGTTGAATGTAGAAGTAATTCAACAAGGAAATTTGACCAACATAATTGTTGAAGCTACTATTCGAGATCAAGTTATTGCTGCTCAAAAGGAAAACAAGGGTATATCCCATATCAAGGAAAGAGTCAGGGATGGAAAAGCAGAATGTTTTAGTATAGATGATGAAGATGTGTTATGGTTCAAGGATCGCCTGGTGGTACCAAAAGTTCCTGAGTTGCGGCAGTCAATTCTAGATGAGGCACATGCTACTAGGTTATCTATCCATCCGGGAAGCAACAAGATGTACCATGATTTGAAGCAAAGATTCTGGTGGACTAAAATGAAAATAGAGATTGCTAGATATATAGCGAAGTGTGATACCTGTCAAAAGGTGAAAGCTATACATTTGAGGTCTGCTGGTGAATTACAACCATTACCTATTCCATCTTGGAAGTGGGAGGACATCAGTATGGATTTTATTGTTGGTCTACCCAAGACATCAAAGGGATTTGACTCAGTATGGATTATTGTAGATCGACTCACTAAGTCAGCATATTTTCTTCCAGTCAAGACCATATATCCTACGATCCAATATGCTAAGATGTATTTGGCAAGAATCATGAGTCTCCATGGAGTACCCAAGACTATAGTGTCAGATAGGGGTACACAATTTGTCTCTAGCTTTTGGAAACACTTACATGCTTCGTTAGGGACCAAACTTCTGTATAGTACAGCTTATCATCCGCAGACTGATGGGTAGACTGAAAGAGTTAATCAAGTACTTGAAGACATGTTAAGATGTTGTGTCCTTAACTATTCCAATAAGTGGGATGAGTGCTTACCTTTGGCCGAGTTCTCATACAACAATAGTTATCAGGAAAGCATTAGAATGGCTCCATTTGAAGCACTCTATGGTCGTAGATGTAGAACATCATTGAGTTGGTCTGAGCCAGGAGAGAGAAGGTTCTTTGGAGTTGACCTTGTGAATGAAACAGAAGACAAGGTTAGGCAAATACAGAGTAATCTGAAGATAGCTTAGTCCCGCCAAAAGAGTTATGCGGATAGATGACGGAGACCATTGGTATTCAACAAAGGAGATTTTGTATATCTGAAAGTATCACCAATGAAGGGAGTTAACCGTTTTGGTGTTAAAGGAAAGTTGGCACCCCGATACATTGGACCATATCAAATTTTGGAGAGGTATGGAAAAGTGGCATATCACTTGAAATTACCTGAACATCTCACAGCTGTGCATGATGTGTTCCATGTTTCTCAATTGAAGAAGTGTCTCTGAGTGCCTGAATAGAATGTTGAAGTTGAAGGAGTAGAACTAGAACCGGATTTAACTTATTCCGAATATCCTATCCGAGTGTTAGATTAGAAAGATCGTGTTACTCGAAGATGGACAATCAAGTTCTATAAAATACAATGGAATCAACATTCAGAAGAGGAAGCTACCTGGGAATCAGAAGATTACTTGTTAGAAAAGTTTCCAGAGTTTCTAGCGTCAATATAGAATAGAATAATGTTAGTTGAGTTCGGTTACTACAAATTGTGTTTTGTAAAAGACCCTCAGTTGTTTTATGGAAAAGTTCTGGATGTTTTTGGATTGACACATTTCCTTTTCCATTACTTACTCTATGGCTTTGAATCTTGGGGCGAGATTTCTTTTAGGGGGAATGATTGTAACACCTCGGGTGTTTAAAATACTAAAACCTGACATGTCATCATATGCATTGCAAAGCAGTGGGCATTTGGTAAAAACTTTGAGATGCATACACTAAAACAAGTTTATATTCATGTGGTATGTGTTGAATTGTATTGGTTGACTTAAATTCAAAGTTTGTTTGGATTTTTGAATTTTTCGAGAAAACCCCGCTTTTCAGCATTTAAATCCTACCCTAAAAATTCATTTCAAAATCTAAGCATATTTTGGGGTTGAGCCCAAAAGCAAAAGTGTAGAGCTTGGCAAGTTATACAAAGTTTGTTTTTGGAGTTTTTCAAGTTGTTTAGAAAAATTTTGAGTAATTTAAAAAGGCGTAATTCGTTAAATTTCCCTATTCAAATTCAAAAGTTCATTTCAAAATCTAGACCAAATTAGGAGATGGTTATAGAAGCAAAGTTGTAGAACTTTTGATTTTGAACAACTTTTGTTTTTGGAGATTTTTGAGTTGTTATGAAAATTTGAGAGTAATTTGAGAATTTTGGCGAATGGCAAACTTGTAATTACTGTGAACAGTGTCCACCGCTTGAGCTACACCGCCGGCGAGCTTCGGCTTGCTTCCAGTCGCGCGCGTGGCCGTCTGGGCATCGCGTTGGCGCGCTGAAGGCTTCGTCGTGGCTTCCTTGCGCTTCCTTGGCCATCCTATAAAGCTCTGGAGCCGCCGTCGTTCTTCTTTCTTCGCCCTCTGTTTTTCCCGTCGCCGCTGCTCCACTCCGGCGAGATCGTGCCATCGTTGTCATGCTCCACCGTCGCTGATAAGCTAGTCCCAGCTCCGCCTAAACCTTGCGCGTCCATCTGACCCACCAATTTGGCTTGTCTTCACCGGGAACTCGAGTTTCATCGCCTTCTTCCTCGCGGCCGGTAACCTCACCGTCGCATGCGATCTCCGTGGCCAGAGCCCGTCGGTGAGCCGTTGCCCTTGATTGGTGTACCTTTGGCTTCGTCTCGATGCCGTAGTGCTCATTTCATTGTTGCTTGGCCGTTTTGTCCACTGCAGTCGCCGACACACCGTCACCGACGCTCCTTGCTCCGCCACCGTTGCTGTTCACGTCGACCCGCGTCTACGCTGCTTCTCCAGCCTTGCTTTCTGCTCCGTAGTGTTCGTGGTGAGCTCCTGATGCTTCCTATGCCCTTTGATTAACTGCTACTGTACTCCTGTCGCCGGCGTAACGTCACCGAGCCACCGTGTCTGCCATGGCCGACGCCAAGCTCGTAACTCGTAGTAATTCGTCTAGTTAGTGCCTTCAGTCGATGCGCCGTGATGATGTGGTCATTTTGGTACCGTGACCGTCGCCTTTGGACTCACCGTCGGCGAGTTTGCGCCGGTCAGCGCCGTCGTCATCGTAGTCAACGACGGAGGTTGAAGATGACATGTGGGACCCGTTGTCAGTGACTCAGCGTTCTAAGTGGATTTTCTATTTTTTAGAATTAAATGAATAGTGCTGTAATTTGTTATTTTTGTGTAGAATTATTTAGAGCTCTAGAAATTATGAAAATTTTTGTGTGAATTCTCTATGATGTATATTATATAACAAAAATTTGAAATATTGATTTTCAGTATTTTTGGGGTATGATAAAAATTGCTCAATTAATTAATAAATGACGTTCCATGATTTTTCTAGGCTTATTTACTTGTCCAAAAATTATGAAATTTGTTTTGCCACTTAGTTATTAAGTAATTAACATTTACTAAAATTTTGAGCTCAATTAGAATAAGTTGATTTATTTCATAATTTTAATTAAATAATTAATTCATAAAAGCAAATAGTAACCTTTAGTGATTTAGGTTTTGTTGGGACTTTTGGATTGAGTGATGACCTTGGGTCGTTAGTTGATAATGATCCTTGGCAATTGATGTATGGGTTACGAAAAAGATTTAATCTGTTTGACTTGCAACTATACCGCGAAGGAAAGTTGTATTCAACTGGTTAATTTTTTTTGTATCCATCATCGAGCATCATGTTTCGTATTCCGCATCATGTTAAACATAGCATTGTTATTACGTGTAGTGAACGAAGGTGAAAACGTGGTAATTAATCAAGCTGTTGAGGAGGTTAATCCGTCTGTTGAGGTCGGATCGAATACTTGTATGATGTCGCAGGAGTCGGACTTTTCCGTCAACGAAGGCAAGCCCCGGATGCATACAACCCTACCTTGTGTTTTACAAATTAATTTTGCTTTTGCTTTTCGTTACTGCATTAAGTGATTAGGAGTTAAGTAAGAGCCTAATTGGTGCATTACCATCCTTGTTATTCCATATTTACCATATTACCAGTTTTTAAACTCGTATATGCCTAGTTTTGCTTAGCTATGCGTAGAACGATAAAAGTCGGGTGATTACCTGCCACCTGCAAGTTTTAAATGGAACATTGGTTAATTATGTTAGCATGTGATATGGGAATGTGGAGTAATAAATCTAGACCGGGCGGACTCGGTGTGTGTGAGCCACAAGACATGGAGGTCTTGTGAGCGGGTTCTTTCCGCCTGTGTCGATTAAGGCACGTCCGTTGTTGAATTGCATGAGGTGAGAATTTGTAGAACTAACCACATACTCTGGTAAGCCTGAACTTGGTGATTCTATTACAAGAATGGCTACTCGCGCACTGGGAGTGGAGAGATGGTGGGAATAGCGTGTACCCACGTGGCTATGGGCTGGATTGGTGGAGTACTGTATTCTCGGGTGGCGCGGACCCGTTCTTGTTTCAGAGGATCTGAGGGTAGGTTGGTATATGTAGGTCGGGGACTTGCATATGTTGTGTGGTCTGGAATCCCCAGCTGGGTTTATAATCGGTTCAAATCGTCGTTGCTCCTCGGTTATGGAGACTCAACTCACTGTTCATCATCGTAGTATTAATAACTGGAACTTGAGAATGGTTGATGAAGGTGTTGGATATGAAGTTTCATGATCTCATTATGGATCGTGTCATCTTTGTATATGATTTTATGAAGTTTAAATTGTTGAAATAAAGAATTTTGTTAAAGAGCTTTTACGCAAAATAACTTTGATTATTGCTAAAACCATACCTTGAATCCCTAAGCCTGCATTCCTGAGTTATCAGTTTTATTTCGGTTAAGTCTTGTTGAGTACTTTTGTACTCAGGGTTCGTTGACCCTTGTTGCAGGTGAGCCTCATGAGCAGATCTGTTTTGGATCGTGCTGCATGACAGTTGTACCTTGTGATGACGATGAGAAGTAAATGTGTGGCCCTTGGGCAGGGCAGTTTCATTGTGTTTTTTGTATTATATTATAATGCCACTCCACTATTTCGTTTTGTAATAAACATCGAACCTAGTGACGAGGTTTGAAACTACTGTTTTGTAAATTATGTTATTGTAAGACTTCCGCTGTTTTTACTCTGGTGTAGATATTTGAATAAATGTTGTAATACTGCAATGACTCTGTAACGTAATCCTGCTTGGAAATTGTGGATGATTCGGGGTTCCACGGGGACACCCGACAGTCTTCTTATGTTACTAGGAACATATGCATAGTCGTCAGAGGTCGTTGGACAGTGACAGGTGCATGTGGGTCCTATAATTTAGGAGGTTCTGCCACACCATGTATCCATGGTAGTGAGTATGAACATAAAACTGTATCGATCACTTGTTGCCAATGGGGGAGACAAGCCAAGTAACTAATTGCGACTGTCTTATCCATGAAACTGGCAAGGGGGGCATTGATCGGGCATCTAGTCGAACCTTTCGTCAGACATCATATCCGGGTTGGGGAAAGGTTGAGGCATCGAGATATCCCTTCTATACCAACGGGTCTAATGGGCATTATCCCTTGTTTTGAGTGGGGTTAACTTGTACCCCTCTATAGAGTATAAAAACTGAAAGCAATAAGTTCTACTTCTAGATACATACTAGACATGGGATTAGAATTTAGGACTCATGGAAGATTGAGTTCCTGCTTGTTAATGCTTAACTTGATTACCTATGCTATGCTTAATAACTGCTATGTCATAGACCACCTTTACTTTATAGTATAAATGCTTTTATGCAAAGTTATGCATTCCTTGCAACTACCCAAATGCATAATCCTTGTTTACTATATTGGGTAAGTCCTGCGGAGTACACTTGAGTACTCACCCTATGAGATCTCAAGTTTTGTAGGTATCGTAGCCCCTGTGCATGGATTCTTCTAATGTCCCGACCCCTCGCTAGATCAGGAGTGGTGAATGATCTTCTGTTCCGTAGATACATGGATGTGGCACACCCATGTATCCGTTATCATGAACTATGTTATGTTAAAAGACTTCCGCTAGACTTCGATGTAGACTATAATGTGTGATCGTGTGATGAACTAAGTGTATGAACCAAGTCTTGTAAACTTTAATGCTTTGAACTTGTAATGTGATCTAAGCACTTTTGTGATGTATTCTCTCTCTCAAACTGATCCTAAAGAGGAGTTGCCACATGCGTTCCTAAGGACCTCATTGTTGGTTTGCTTAAATTGAGGGGTCAAGTGGTCGACACTCGATTTAGGTGGATTAACGTGGTTGTCACCCATAGCCGGGGTATCAGAGCATAGTTTGAGACGATTGAGAATCATTACCGGCTATGGATAGGGTTCGTCCATTAGGCAGAAGACCGACCGAGTCCCACCAAAAATTCTAGGCTATGCAGCACCACATCCTATGTGGATACAACCACGTCTACCTCAGCAGCGCCAGTAGCAGTAGTCAGCAAAGCAAGCATCTACAGCAACCGGAGCGTGTTTCGAGTGTGGTGGTTTTGGCTACTAAGCCTGTGAATGCCCAGCCAGGCATCAGCTGCAAGCCATACCTTGAGCCGTAGCTCCCAAGCCCACTGGCAATGTGCCCAAGAAGAATGTGTATCTACACTTTGTGACCATAGAAGCAGCTCAAGTGGATGATGGTGTGTTCATTGGTATGCTACCCATCAACTCCATTTCAGCTAGACTGTTGTTTGATTCTGGTGCATCACATTCATTCATTCATGAGGGTTTTGCCTATCATAATAAGTTTCCAACTATGGAGTTTGGGAGGGGATTTTGGATTAGTGCCCCTAGAATCATGCATGAGTCTAACCACGTAGTTACCCAAGCTCGGATTGAGATAGCAGGGTTGGAGTTCTTAGCCAACCTAATTGTTCTCAGGCTAGGGAATTATGTGGATGTTATCTTGGGAATGAAGTGGATGGTTAGACTTTAGTGTGCCATTAGATGTGTACCTAGATCTGTAGAGATCCACCACCCTTTAGGAAGGTTAGTTACCCTTTATGCTTCTCAGAGTTAGCAAGTTGCTCTGAATGGTGTGAGAACCAAGTCCAATGTGTCGAAAGGTGTTGAGCTAGTACCAGTTGTATGTGAGTTTCCCGATGTGTTTCCGAAAGAGTTAACGGGAATGCCCCCAAAGAGAGATGTAGAGTTCCTAATCCAATTAGAACCTTGAACCGCACCAGTGTCTAAACCTCCATACAAAATGGCACCCTCTGAGTTGGAAGAGATGAAGAAACAATTAATGAGTTTGTTGGAGAAGGGTTGCATTAGACCTAGTTCTTTGCCTTGGGGATGTCCAGCCTTGTTTGTGACCACAAAAGACCATAGTCTAAGAATGGTGATAGACTACCGGCCACTCAATGCGAGAACCATTAAGAACAAGTACCCACTCCCAAGGATTGATATTTTGTTTGACCAACTCAATGGAGCCAAATTCTTCTCCAAGATCGATTTGAGCTTGGGGTACTGATAAGGACATGAGCTCCATGCATACAACCATGCTTGGAGATAGAGGACGAGGAGATCAGCGAGGGTGTCCTAACCTAGAAGGAGGCCCAAAGCTCATCCGGTTCAAGTCACCAAGGTGGAGGCCCAAATCAAGTTTGAGCCCATCTCAGGTTCTAGGACTAGTCGATGATCCACATATAGATGGAAAGATAATTAGATAAGGAATCCAATGCAAGTGGTCTGACATCAAAAGCCCTTCGTAATCAACGGGAATCGTCAAAACAAGTCAACGTCTAGAATCTGCCAGGGTGCTGCGACACCGTCTTTTGGTCCATTGGGCCATGTATTGTCTTAGAGCCCATTAGGGGGCGCTTCCAGGGGGGTGACATCCAGGGCTCTATAATTAGCAGCCATCGCTCTCCTTAGGGTTTGGGTTTTGTTTAGTTCTTGATTTCCTCGTGAAACAGACATCGTTTTGCTACAACTATGCCGCCAAGGCCGCTTGCTGTGAACCAGGGCCTCGGTTCTTGATCTTGTTCGCCTGTGGCGATTAGACCTTTCGAATAAAGATCTGGACTCCTTCTCATTATCATAAGCCTCATATTTATTTGCAATTTCAGATTGCGTTCATCCTGTTCTTGCTTGTGTTCTTGATTCGCTTGTAGGAAACCCTTCTCGATGAGGTCAATCGTGTTTGCATGGTTGATAACCAACGGAGCAGTGGTGTAATAGTTGCGAGGGTTCAAATCAGTCTTGGTTTGAAGCCTAGATCGTGAACGTCGAGTCTCCACCAATCGACGCTATCGTACCTATCGGAAGATCGAGCCTTGTCTACATTAAGTGGTATCAGAGACCTTATTGCCCGTTAGGTATAACTTTATTTTCTCCTTTAGATTGTTACTACTTTTGCATTACCTATAGTCCAAAAAAACCAAAAAATATATACACTGCCACATATTCCATATCCTACAGCCCCTTTGTGCCTTGCAATATTTTTAATTTAGTTTGCTTTGTTGAACTATCGTCCCTCGCAGGTCATTGTGTTCGTTGGTTAATTAGTCTTGGTCTAGTGTCAGTCTTCTTTGCTGGCTGAACAAAAAATATATATCTTAGTGATAAAGTTGGTTTGGCCAATAGATTGGTTTGGTGTTTAATTTAGTCGATCAGATTTACTACACGTCTGATTTACCATCTACACAAGCTGCTGCTGTGTGCGTAAAAATTTAGGACTCCAAATTTTTTATGGTTGTTCTCGGTACTAGATCCAAAAAAGGAAGGTTTGTTGCCTTTAGAACATGCCAGAGTAATTATCAACAAGGTGTTTCGTTTGTGGAGTTGCTTTGCTCACGTGTCCAGCCGCACATATTGGTGCACAAGCCTATGCAGTTTTGAACAATTCATATGGTGGTTACTTATTAGAGTCATTTGCGACACATTCTGTTAAAAAAACAAAGAAATGCAAAAGGCAAAGAGGTGCAAAAAAAGAAAAAAAAGCCGCACCCAAAGAAAAATGAAGGTGAAAAAAAAATTCAGAAGTGCTTGCATCTTGTTTAATCCTTGTGCTGAGATATTGTTGCTTGTTGAACCAGGTCTAGGACAAGTCTAGGCGGGCGACATAGACTAGCTTGGGATGACTTTTCAATCTTGCAATTTCTAAATTAAATTATTTCCTTGCTACTATATTGTGCCTGTCCAAGCTCCACTTTCTTCTAACCAAGTACATGTTCGCCTTGCAACTGTTATACTCAAGCTACAACAGTATCACAGTCACCGACCGATTGCACCGCCTGTTGCTTTGGTAAGAACACTTGTAAGACCGTGGTAAGACGCTTGAGAGTGTGTGACTTTACTCCTTGACCACATCCTATCGTAGCTGATAGAAAAATACATACTTGTGTGTTTTCTTGTTTGATGCTAACAATGACAGGTTACAACACGTACCGATATGAGACATCAATGATGCATGAGCCACGCACTATTGCTGCTACACCTTCTCTCATAGGTCAATCTATTCTTTCTTCCCCGCCTACTTATGATGGTATTGGTGTTGATGAGTACATTGATTTGGAAACTAAAATAGATAATATTTTTGCACAAAGTTATATGTGCGAACGGAGGAAAATTAAAAATGCAACTAGTGTTTTGAGACAATCTGCATCTACTTGGTGGGAGTCTTTAAGTTTTTCAGATAAACCTCACACATGGAATGATATGAAAGATCTTATGAGAGAAAATTTTGTTAATCCATCTCTTGTAATTAATTCAAATGATGAGGTGCATCAACTAGATCAATCTCTTGTTATTCCTCCTGCTATGCCTAACCTTTTGCAAGACAATATATAAAAGAGCGAGGATGACGTGACAGAAAATGAGATGCTCACAGCCTCATGTGAAAATTCAGAACCATCAACTATTACTCTTGCTGAACATGAGAGCAAAGATAATGCCCATGATGCTAAATTCATGAAAGGTGAGAGTTCTCTTGAAGTGATAAATTTTTCCACCAATCATGCTATGATAGAGCAAATTTTAGTGGAGTCTTCGCTTGATTTACCTTTGTCGCAAGATGATTTGCTTCATGTTCCTTGTGACGAAGATGACATGCATGATGATATTTATGTTATACCCATGCAATCATTGAAGAATGATCATGCTATATGCGTGCTGAAATCGAACACTTGTACTGAAAATAGACTTGTTATTCATAATGCTAGTGAAGTTGATGAGCTAAAATTGTTGTCTTCTTTAAATACTTTGGGTTACATTGCATTTGATGTTCCGTGTAATCTTAGTTCTTTAGAGGAGAAACTTTATGCATATGCTGATTTGCCATGGTTCTCTAGACATACATATCATGTTTTTGGCAAATATAACAACCAAGGACAATATTTAATACAACGAGTTTACATTTGTACAAATATGAATTCTCCTTTTGTTGTACAAAGTAATGATCAACTAGAAGACAGTAAAATCAACACTGTTGTTATGTCATATTCCTCTAGTTTTGCTTTTCAAACACAAGTGGAATCCAAAGAAAGGAAGCATATATTTCTTGTTAGTACTAATCTTTTGTAGGATAGTATTAACAAAGATCGTGTGTATTTCAATCAAGCAGACTACATGTCTGTAGGACAAGACATGCTACAAACCTAGACATGTGGTCATATTCTTTCTCACAACATTGTCCATTACCATTATTTTGGAAACCTCATTTGTCCTCATGTTGTGCAGGATCGACTTCAAGCAAAATCAACACCGAGAACGGCTTTTCATCAGGTACCATCAAATTTGAATCTGAGAAGGGGATATACCTAAGACTATGTTTTCTACGTGGTATGGTTCCTATGAGTATATGGTCATGTCCTTTGAATTGACTAATGCCCCAGCATACTTCATGTATCTCATGAATTCCATCTTCTTTGAAGAATTGGATGTGTTCGTGATTATCTTCATCGATGATATCTTAGTATATTCAAAGACTGAAGAAGATCATGTGAAACACTTGAGAGTCTTGTTACAAAAGCTGAGAGAGCACAAATTGTATGCTGAGTTTAGCAAGTGTGAGTTTTGGCTCACCGAGGTTTCCTTTTTGGGACATATCTTATCTCACAATGGAATCTCCATGGACCCAAGTAAGATCAAGGATGTAGTGGAATGGGTTACTCCCACTACGGTGAAGGAAGATTGAGGCTTTCTTGGATTGGCAGGTTATTACCGTCGATTCATGCCGGACTTCTCCAAGATTACAAAGCCTTTGACTGAACACACTAAGAAGGATGAACCGTATGTTTGGACAGAAGAAAGAGAGGAAGCTTTCTAGATTCTAAAGCAAAAGCTAGTTACAGCTCCCGTGCTAGTCCAACCCGACATCACTAAACCATTTGAAGTATATTGTGATGCATCCAATGTTGGATTGGGTTGTGTGCTTATGCACGAAGGGCATGTCATAGCCTATGCATCTAGACAATTGAAGCCTTCAGAAATGAACTATCCTACTCATGATCTTGAGTTAGCAGCGGTAGTTCATGCGCTGAAAATTTGGAGACATTACTTGTTTGGTCAGCTCTACACCATTTAATTGACCATAAGAGCTTGAGATATTTTCTCACCCAGTCGGAGCTCAATATGAGACAGAGGAGGTGGTTGGAGTTGATCAAGGATTATGATTTGAATATCTAATTCCACCAGGGAAAGGCGAATGTAGTAGCCGATGCCTTAAGTAGAAAAGCCAATTGTGGTTGTACCCTGATGGAGAGAAATGTGGATTCACTATGTCGGGATATGTAGAGGATGAATGTATCCCAAGTAGCTGAAGGTTCCTTGTCCATGTTGCAAGTGACTTCTCACTTGTTGTGGGACATTAAGACGGGACAACAATTTGATGAAGATCTAGTTACCATTAAAGAAAAGATAAGCGATCCAAAGTATAAGAGTTTTTGGTTGGACCACTTGAATACTTTTTGGTTTGGAAAAGACTTGTTGTACCTAACCAGAAACATCTAAAGAAGCAGATCCTAAACGAAGCTCATGAGTCACTTTTCTCTATCCACCCTGGAAGCAACAAAATGTATAGAGATGTGAGGAAAAGATTTTGGTGGAAGGGTCTGAAATAGGATATTGCAAGGTTTGTAGCCGAGTGTGATGTTTGTTGTAGAGTGAAGGCTGAGCATCTCAAACCAGCTAGAACTCTCCAACCTTTGCCCATACCAGGTTGGAAATGGGAGGACATTACCATGGATTTTATCTCTAGTTTACCAATGACATTGAGTTTATATGATTCCATTTGGGTAATTGTTGGCTGACTCACAAAGTTAGCACACTTTTTGCCAGTCAAGGTCACTTATCCAGTTTCCAAGTATGAGAAAATGTATCTCGCCCGGATTGTTTGTTTACATGGAGTTCCCAAAACAATAGTTTCAGATAGAGGTCCACAATTCACGACTCAATTTTGGGATGAGTTACATAAGGCAATGGGAACAACATTGTTGTTTAGTATAGCATATCACCCATAGACCGGAGGTTAGACAGAGAGAGTTAACAGAATTTTGGAGGATATGTTGAGAGCTTGTACCTTAATATATAGCTCTAGTTGGGACATGTTGACGGTAGTTAACAACCATTATAAACCATCAATAAAACATGAATAAAGGCATAAATATGATCACCAACAAAGGTCTAGGGGTCAAAACTAATAAATTTCATGAGTTTTGGTGAATCAGTGATTTCTGCAGGGTTTATCTAGAAAACTGTCTAGGAGGACCTAGATGTCAGACTAAATCATGCTTATCCACCGTGAAATGGACACTAGAAGGTTCTAGAGGACACCGCACCAAGGCAGACCATGAGTGGCTACCAAGTGGGGCTGGCTAGCCCCACCTATAGGCCGCTTGGCCCCTAGGGTCGATATGTTAGGCCCCTGTTGCTATGTCGGTTCGCCACTGCCTCCTAGGTTGCATTTACGCCGTTTGTTCAAGTCGGTTTGATCCAAGGGCTCAGGATTGATGCTCCGGCCTATATATACCAGCCCCTACCACCCCCTAGGCATAACCCCAGTCATCATGTCATTTGAGAAGACAGAAACCCTAATCATCCTCAGAGCTCCATCAATTCTAGGCATAGCTAGTTAGGCTAGGTCTAGAGGGAGGCTAGCAGGCTTCGCTTGGATTCCTGATCGTGTCAAGAGCGTGGTTTGGTATAATATTTATACCCCCTCTCTTTTGTATCTCCATTACTTTTATATGCTTGCTACAATTGTTATGACAATATTAATATTTATCTCATTTATGTTCTTCATTATAATGTTCATCATCTACTTTGATTATATGCTTAGTATAGTTGGATTATCATCATGTTCATGCATAAGTTCGTATAGCGCTCACTCTAAGGATCAATGGGTGTGTGGTCGACATTGTGTAAGCGTGGTGCTTATACGTTGCTTACCGGTAGATACACCCTATATTCTGGGTCATGTGGTAGATCACAGATGTGACACTCCCGTTGAGTCCTTTGTAGTCCACTCCCCCAATGTAGGTGCACGTAGGATGCAGTTACGAAGGAAGACAAGCTCTATTCTTAATCTTCCTTAGTAATATCCCTTATGTGTAGATATGACGATGGTATTAGCAATGACTACTAGGTATAATTGCACTAATCAATGTATGCTTTGACTTGTAATTAAGAATGACTTAGGAATTATTCCTCTAATATTCAACCTAACCATGCTAATGCTATAGAAAGGAGTACTCTGAGTGAATTATCATTATTATTAATCAATACTTATCATATATCTTATCCTGTGATTTACCCCTATTATGAGTAGAACATTGGTTATAGTTTATTTCTCCATTAATAGTATAAGTTATCAATACATGTCCATGCTAGACCTTCCCTGTGGTAAAAATATAAATAATGATACCTAAAATACTCTCGGGTGAAGTGCTACAATGGTATATTATATGTGCGCTTGCAGATTCCTTTTCATTCATATCTATATATTCTTTCTAGTCACATGAAATAATAATGAACTACTTAGTATCATTCTAGTAGTAATACTAGGTAAAACCAACAAGCATCTCTGGCACCATCATTAGGGATGACAACCTAGTAAAAGTAATGCTAGGAGATGTTGGCATATCATAGGTGACTACTTAAAACAAGTGACAAGTTAATAAATACCAACAGGACACTTGTTTACCATTTGCCCAATTTGCCTACAACAATAGCTATCAGGCCAGCATCAACATGAGTCCATACGAAGCCCTATATGGTAGAGATTATAGGACACCACTCAATTGGTCCAAAGTTGGAGAAAGAAGGTTATATGGAAACAAGAAGATGAATGAAGCCGAGGAAAAGGTTAAACAAATAAAGATTGCATTAGAAGCCGCACAAGATAGGTATAAGGCTTATGCCGATGACCATAGAAGGCATGTGGAGTATAAAGTTGAAGACTATGTGTATTTGAAGGTCACACCATTTAAGGGCACCCAAAGGTTTCAAGAGAAGGGAAAACTTGCCCCAAGATATATTGGCCTGTTTCGGATCTATGATAGGAGAGGGAAGGTTGCTTATGCACTAGCCTTGCCCGATTCGCTTTTGGAAATATATAACGTCTTCCATGTATCTCAACTAAAAAGATGTTTGAAGGCACCCAAAGAAGAGGTTAATTTGCAAGATATTGACATCAACAAGGATTTGAGCTATAGAGAATATTCAATTGTTATCCTTGACTTTTCGGAAAGGAAGACTAGAAAAAACTATCAAGATGGTGAAAGTGCAATGGAGTCGCCATTCAACCGAAGAAACCACTTGGGAGGTTGAGGAAAAGATGAGGATGGATTATCCTCACCTATTTGAGCCAAGGTATTAGTTTCGGATGAGTTTCAGTTTGGGGATGAGTCTTAAGTCATTAGTGTCGATAGAAGGGGATTAAAAACCTATTTTTCTTGAATTTTCTCCCTTGATTGCATAAAACCTACTTTTGGAGAATCTCAGGATGCGATTCTTCTAAGGGGGAGAGTTGTCACGACCTGGTCCTAACACTCTTGTGAGCATCAACATCATGAGCATCTTTGCATTTGAAATCAAATAGTTAGAAACTGAATGTTGCATTCAAACTGCTCACTGTTGAATTGACGGAGAATCCGCCAGCACCATCGGAATATCCGCCAGCTCGCTAGCACGCTGTTGGTCAGTAACCCGACACCACCGAAGAGTCCGCCGTCATGACAGATTGTCCAATAGGATCGTCCCATGTAGAAATGTGAGGTGTCACTTTGTGAATCACTAGGTCCCACACTTCACCACAACTGTCCATCTCATGGAAGCACCAAGGCAGAGAGTCCACCAACTCACTCACTCACTCTCACTATCCCACTCTCTCTCTCTAGTTCATCTCTCTCTCTACTTTCTCCCACACTCAAGCAAGGAAGAGGAGGAGGAAAGGAGGAGAAAGGAGAAGGGATTAGAGCTTGGAAGCAACAGGAGATAGCCGTGGAGATCACCTAGAGGCCGTCGTCCACAAGAGGTAGGGGTTAGAAGGGGAGAAGCCCTCTTATCCTTGCCATAAGGAGCTAGGAGGAGAAGGAGGCAAGAAGAAGAAGGTTTCGAGTCACCAAGGAGATCCAGCTGCTCCATCATCTTGGAGAGCTTGGTACCTTGTGTTTGCAGCCCTTGGTAAGGATCTAACTAAGCCAAACATAGGACTGTCTTTAGGAGCAAAAACTTAGGAAATATCGATTTGTGGCCTAGAGTTGGTTTGCACCCAATGTAGTTAGAACCAATGAGTTAGATATGTTCTATAGAACCCTAGTAGGCTATCCTGAAGATGGGTTACACATGCAAGCACCATGGGTGAAGATTTGGATCTTGAGTTGCTATGAAGTGTTCACTATCAGTATTGACGGAGGATCCGACATCACCACCGGAGTGTCCGTCACTACACCGGAGCATCCGATGAGTTATACACCAGAGACAGAGGAGTGTCCAGAGAACTTAGATCACAGTTTTGGGTACAGCGGAGTGTCCATTGATATTCTGGAGTGTCCACTGAATTATAGACTAGAAACCCAAGAGTAGCCAGTTTCTACGGATGACCCATCACTCACATGGAGTATCTGATGGAGCCTGAACACTTAGTAGCCCACAACACCCTACAGACCTGATCTGACAGATGGTCTACCACAGTTGATGGAACCTTCCGATAGGATCACCTTTTACACAGAGAGATTCCCAAGAGCACAAACTTCGTACCGGAGGGTCTGATCCTAGCTCGGAGAGTCCGATGGACCTAGAGAGCCCATATTCCACTAAGTCCCAATAACCATCGGACCATCCGACATCCATGCCGGACTATCCGATAGTTACCGGTCAGTAGACCCCTAGTGTCTAACTACACACTTACTCATGTGTCACTAAAGCATAAATAACTAAGAATCATTGCATAGCATGAGCATGTAGTTTATGCAGCTCACTCATCAAGCATCATGCATGTATAGGTGACCTGATTCCCGAAGAACCTGTTGAGGAGGAGCCTCAGGAGGAAGAAGCCGTCGAGCCTAGCAACGACGTTCAAGGCAGGCCCCTATGCATCCCTAAGCTTTACAAATGCATAATGAACTATGTTTATCTACTATATTGCTATGTTACTATATGACTAGTAAACCGGGAGGGAATTACCTATGTCAAGCCTTATTCATATATTGCCACACCAATCAACCATACATGTCTTGTTTAACAACCATGCTTAGTATGCTTAGATCTTAGAAGTCGAGCTAATGATGGGTTTCTCATTACTCGCGCGATGGTAGGTCGATAATCCACTAAGCAACACTGTAGGATATAGTTCCCGGGTACTCGCAAGGAAGGGAGAAGATCTAGTCCGACTAGGAATTTTTCACATGTAATTCTAATAACATTACTAACTTGTAATCGTACTAGGACTCTTACATTGTAACCGACTAGAAGTCTTGCTTCCTAGGCTATGTAATGGAGGGCAGGGCTCCCTATATCGATAGGCCATGACATACAATCATACCAATCAATCCAACGCAAAAGGCTACACGCCGACTGGACGTAAAGGCTATTACTCGACAAGAGGGCCCGAACCAATATAAATCATTCGTCTCTTTGTGTTTACTGTCAAGTTCTACGTAGGTCGAAGCCCTTCGAACATCGTCCTGGGTAACCCCGTGACGAGTTGCCGATTATCAAACATCGACAGCTAGCGCGTCAGGTAGGGGCTTTCAGTAACTTCGCGATCGAGAGCTCGACGGACCTCGACAACATAATTTTTTCGGCGGGATCAACATGCATCTTCCACGCCGTCCGCGGCAGCTGGGTTTCTCCATACTGATCGCCGTCATCCTACATGGTCAACTCATCGATTACATCAAGTCGACATCAACTCGGTCACGACTCACGAGATGGCAAGCGACGATTTCATCCGAGAGAGCCTGATGTCATATCTGGACACGGCACACGGGCTGTCAACGTCGGGTGTTGCTGCCTTCTCTAGCAACGCGTGTACCGCACGAGTACTAGCCGGCGGAACGATGTGCATACTTGGGCCATCTAACGGTGCAAGCGAAAGTTCAAATCAGTCTCAGACGTGCTACACTTCGTGCATCTCGACCTCACGCTAATTGGATGCGTGCCGTCGGTTCCAAGCCTTCGACAACGCAGCAACTCAATACAGGAGCTGTGGGAGTCCTACTTCTACACGAGTTCGACGTTACGAGTGTTTGCACTGCTAGTCCGAATCCGTTGTCGTACTGCCAACCCTCGACTAAACGTGAAAGTTTGCATCTGTCGATGGAAGCAGGCCAAGGTATATGTGTATATACATACACGAACACGTCATGCATACCACGACCGACTACCAGCCCCTGCTGATTCTGCCTCGACGTTCGACTCCAACTCGGACACTCCGAGTTCGTTTACATCAGGGCCAACTACGACTCCAATACCCATGCATGCTGTGGGTATCCCACGGTGGCACCCGGACAGTACCCATCACAGCACTCGTCGTCCCTCGTCATCCCACGGTGGCACTCGGATAGCATGCCGCATTCGCATCATCGACACGCGATTCCTCTACTCGGTCATGATTCAAGCTAAATCAAGTTTTAATATTTTTTTACATATTTTTTAATTTTTATATATCTCTAGATATTATATATGTGCCTCTGCGGCCATATCATAGTTACATTCCAACTACTCATATAGCTCCGAATTTATAGTCGGAACTACACCTAACAAGTATATAACATGTGCTCCGCACGCATTATCTTTTTTCATGCAACGCCGACTGTTCTAATATACTCTTAATGGTTCTACAAATACTAGAGTAGTACGAACTCACATTTATGACGCACTGTTTACTCATACAGCTCACATGGTTACGGTCATGAACCTCACGACCATACGCCGGAGATACAAGTGCTTACAAATACGGGGTCAACTACATAGAGAATTCACACATCCTAGCAAGAGCAAGACGTAAAAAATTTTATAAGCATCTCATAATTTTGGGATCCGCTCCCGAACTATTATTTTACATGCATAGGACCCGCTCCCAACTTGATATCCTGAATATCAATAACTACAAATTTCTGTATATTTATCTTACAGGAACCAAATCTGGGTGATGTACTCGCCTTCGCAGGCTACCTTACTCGGGCCACTACTTCATTGGTTGAGGTACGTGCCTCCGTGGACTGCCTCTCGTCGACAACTCGCTGCCACAGCTTTAGTCGGCTCTCGTCGATAACTCGCCGCCGCAGCTCTCATCGGCCCTCGTCGACAACTCACCGCCACGGCTCTCGTTGGCCCTCATCTACGCTCTTGCCACCATGGCTCGCGTCAATAACTCGCCGCTACCGACCGCCTTGGCTCTTGTCGGCTCTTTTCGACAACTCGCCGCTGCCGCTGCCTTGGCCCTCGTCGTCAGTGGCTCCAGCCATCGTTGTCAGCATACACGGCGGTTATCACCGTCAGCATGCAACGGCCCCGGTCATTCCTTCTCACTACATGGGCGGGTGACCACACCGCTACCTTACGCCCCCTACAGAGATATGCCGTTGACGGCTCACATCTCTGCGACTAATGTCGCATCTATTTTATAAGGTACACAACCTAGCGTTGTTCACACCTTCAACAAGTAGCCATGCTGCTACTTTCTAACTATGAGATAGGCCAGCTATCCACGCTGCCACACATCTTTCCGACTATAATGATGCCACCCGGCACGCAGTCTTAGCTACATACGCTGGATATTTGGCTGTGTTGCCTCTTTGCGAGATACACCGACTACTCAGTCGGCTCACATCTCTGTGGCTGGTGTATGCCGCTAACCAACATTTAGTTAACACTATCGCATGTTGTCCTGGGTATGGTGATTCCTGGAAGTAAGGTACCTGATTCGTTCGCTACGGACGGGATCCTAACATGAACAATAGCTACAAAGCCCCTTGAACAAGTGACATTGCGCATTTAATATTGATGCAAGGGTCCAACATAGTTTCGAGCAACTATAGTGACTACGTCGACTACTTTTTACTTGGATAACACCGTCTTCATCAAGAGATAGGGCTTCCTACAGTATGGCTCGTGCCAAGATGACGCCCCGTAAGTCCACTAGACCCAAAGGAGTTCCTCGTCACCAACTTGCCCCTAGAAATGATGGTGCTAGCAGTAGCAGTTCTAGGCCTGATCCCTAAGTAGAGATACAGAGGATTTCTGTAGAATTAGCACAAGCTACTAGAGATAGGGCTTTGGATGCTATACAGGTAGGAGAATTACAGGATCAATTGAGGCGTCTCACCACCGTGCACAGGAACTACGAAAGCATGTTAGTTCGTATGGTGGAGGGAAGAAATGAGGCTTGGCATAGGGAAAATGTAGCTAGAGCTAGAACTCATGAGCTAGAATTCTATGTAGAAGATTTAGAAGAACATAATACCTATCTACATGAGGAAGTTCATAGGCTTAGCAATCTACTAAATCCGAATCATGAGCCTCAAGCTGATGCCATGGATCCCGATGTCATCCTTGCCGATGATAATGAATCGGAAGAAGAAGGAGAAGAAGATCCTGAAGAATTAGTAATGATCAATGAAAGTGATGATGAAGGCGGTAATAATTTTGGAATGGATACCGAGCCTGAAGTTTGAAGTAATCATGGAAAAGAGTAGAGTTGTATAATAGTTAGTTATAGTGAAGCTATGTATCTTGTTTTGGTACTTACAGGTTCTGGTGTTTATATTAGTAAACCCGATGTAATGTGTCTGGAGTAAGCTTTTGTGCAATTCAATAAAGGCCTGTGAATAAAGTTTGGTTTGTTATGAGCAGATGCGTCGTACGCGGGGTTCGTTTATTCTAGGAACTTCACAAGATGAGGATGGTATTCTAGATCCGCCACCAGTTCCAACAAATTTAGCTGATGCTATAACCGCACTTGTCAATGTGATGGCTGAAAATTCTTGTTTGCTTCATGAGATGGCTTAGAGTAATCAGAATCAGATGCAAGGAAACCGTGGTCGCCACCATAATAGACAGGAGGCTACATATGTTGATTTCATAGACACAAGACCCCCGGTGTTCACCAAGGCAGATGAACCATTGGAGGCTGATGACTGGCTTCGAACCATGGAGCAGAAATTTGACCTTATTCCATGCATGGAGTATCAGAAACCTGTGTTTGCCGCCCAGCAACTTAGAGGAGCAGCAAGTGCTTGGTGGGCAAACTTAGTGGCTATGCAACCAGCTGGCATTCCAATAACTTGGGCTGAGTTCCATGCTGCCTTCTTAGCCCATTATATCCCTGAAGGAGTGATGGCTATGAAGCTAGATGAATTCCTTGCTTTGAAGCAAGGAGACCAAACCGTGATGCAGTATGTGGGAAGATTTAATCACCTGTCCCAATATGCATCAGAACATGTCAATACTGATGCCAAGAAGAAGAGGTGGTTTATGAGAGGCCTGAATACCAAGTTGCAGACTATGATGACCACTTGTACCAATGTCACTTACCATGAGGCCATAAATATTGCAATTGCTTCAGAGTCAAAGTATCGGCAGCATAAGGAGCTCAAAAAGAAAAAGAGTATGTCGTCTAGATCTTTTGGGGGAAATCAGAAGAGGCAGAGGGTGATTTATCATCCAGTACATCATAATCGTCCTCCTTACCGTCCGCCACAGTCTCAAGCCGGGCAACAGTCAAATGTCCATCCTGCTATAACCTATCCGAACTCACAGTCAACCAATGCTCCAGGTGGCAATGCTCCAACGTCCTAGGGTCATAACGATCCGTGTTACAATTGTGGAAGGACTGATCATTTCTCCAAGGAATGTCCATATCCTAGGTAGGCTAATCAAAATTATCAAAAGGCCCCTGCTAATCAACAACAGGGTCAGGCACCAAACAAGAACCCCAATTAGAATGCTCAGAAGGGCAAAGATGAGAGGAAGACAGGACGGGTGTTCTATATTCAAGCTGGAGAAATTCTAGAAGGGGAGCTAGTGATGATGGGTATGTTTCCTGTTGCCAATCACCCTACAGTTATACTTTTTGATTCTGGCGCATCGCATTCATTCATCAATAGAACATTTGTCATGAAGTATGAAATTTCAATTGGGGCAACAAAGGAAAGTTTCTTTATACAGTCACCCAGGGGATGTCTGTGTACTAAGGAAATGGTATACCAGGTACCCGTAAACCTGGGTGGGCATATTTTTCCCACTACCATGATTATCCTTAAGGATCAGGATATAGATGTAATCTTAGGAATGAATTGGATGTATCAGCATAAGACTGTTATAGATGCTTTGAATAGGACATTAAGAGTGAGTTTGCCTGATAGTAATTCTCAACTTCTCATCCAACTTCCAACCCTAAGAAGATCAGTGGGCAAGATTTGTGCAACTGCTTTCAAAGAGATTAGAGATATTCCGATAGTGTGTGAATTTCCGGATGTGTTTCCTGAAGATTTACCCGGCCTACCACCTGATAGGGATGTACAGTTTAATATAGAGTTACAACCTGGAACAGCTCCGATTTCTCGGAGAGCTTATAGGATGCCACCTAAGGAATTGGCCGAGTTGAAGACTCAGTTACAAGAATTGATTGAGAAAGGGTTTATCCAACCTAGTTCCTCACCTTGGGGATGTCCGGCAATTTTTGTGAAAAAGAAAGATGAGACCCTAAGGTTATGTGTTGACTATCGTCCATTGAATGAAGTGACCATCAAGAATAAGTATCCATTACCTTGGATAGATTTGCTTTTTGATCAATTGGCCGGAGCCAAAGTTTTCTCCAAGATAGATTTGAGATCAGGATATCACCAAATCAAGATAAAGCCTGAAGATATTCCCAAAACGACATTTACCACAAGATATAGATTATATGAATACTTGGTAATGTCTTTTGGTTTGACAAATGCTCTAGCTCATTTCATGTATCTAATGAACTCAGTATTCATGCCTGAGCTAGACAAGTTTGTAGTGGTGTTTATTGATGACATTTTAGTATATTCCAAGAATAAGAAAGAACATGTGGAACATCTCAGAATTGTTCTGACCCGCTTGAGAGAACATCAACTATATGCCAAGTTCAGCAAGTGTGATTTTTGGCTTAAGGAAGTGCAATTTCTTGGACATGTCTTGTCAGCCGAAGGAGTTGCAGTTGATCCCAGCAAAGTGAAAGATGTGCTTGATTGGAAACCGCCAGCCATAGTTCATCAAGTTTGGAGTTTTCTGGGATTGGCGGGGTATTACCGTCGGTTTATTCCAGATTTCTCTAAAATATCAAAGTCCATAACTGAATTGTTGAAGAACCAAGTTAAGTTTGTCTGGTTATCTAATTGTGAGGAGGCTTTCCAGACTTTGAAGAGACTGTTGACTACTGCACCAGTGTTAGCCCAACCTGATATCGAGAAGCCATTTGATGTTTATTGTGATGCTTCAGGTATTGGTATTGGATGTGTGTTGATGCAAGAAGGCCGAGTCATTGCCTATGCATCCAGGCAACTTAAGCAGCATGAAGAACACTATCCGACTCATGATCTGGAGTTAGCAGCTGTGGTTCATGCTCTAAAGATTTGGTGGCATTACCTGCTTGGTAATACGTGCCATATGTATACAGACCACAAGAGCTTAAAGTATATCTTTACTCAGTCAGAGTTGAACATGCGACAAAGAAGATGGTTAGAACTAATTAAGGATTATGATTTGGAAGTACATTATCACCCTGGTAAAGCAAATGTGGTTGCAGATGCCCTTAGTCACAAAAGTTATTGCAATTGTCTAACAGTGAGAACAATGGGTTTGAATTTATGTCAAGAAATGGAAAATTTGAATGTAGAAGTAATTCAACAAGGAAGTTTGACCAACATAATTGTTGAAGCCACTATTTGAGATCAAGTTATTGCTGCTCAGAAGGAAAACAAGGGTATAGCCCATATCAAGGAAAGAGTCAAGAATGGAAAAGCGGAATGCTTTAGCATTGATGATGAAGATGTGTTGTGGTTCAAGGATCGCCTGGTGGTACCAAAAGTTCCTGAGTTGCGGCAGTCAATTCTAGATGAGGCACATGCTACTAGGTTATCTATCCATCCGGGAAGCAACAAGATGTACCATGACTTGAAGCAAAGATTTTGGTGGACTAAAATGAAAATAGAGATTGCTAGATATATAGCAAAGTGTGATACTTGTCAAAAGGTGAAAGCTATACATTTGAGGTCTGCTGGTGAATTACAACCATTACATATTCCATCTTGGAAGTGGGAGGACATAAGTATGGACTTTATTGTTGGTCTACCCAAGACATCAAAGGGATTTGACTCAGTATGGGTTATTGTAGATCGACTCACTAAGTCAGCACATTTTCTTCCAGTCAAGACAATATATCCTACGATCCAATATGCCAAGATGTACTTAGCAAGAATCATGAGTTTACATGGAGTACCAAAGACCATAGTGTCAGATAGGGGTACACAGTTTGTCTCTAGCTTTTGGAAACACTTACATGCTTCGTTAGGTACCAAACTTCTATATAGTATAGCTTATCATCCGCAGACTGATGGACAGACTGAAAGAGTTAATCAAGTACTTGAAGATATGTTAAGGTGTTGTGTCCTTAACTATTCCAATAAGTGGGATGAATGCTTACCTTTGGCCGAGTTCTCATACAACAATAGTTATCAGGAAAGCATTAGAATGGCTCCATTTGAAGCACTCTATGGTCGTAGATGCAGAACATCATTGAGTTGGTCTGAGCCTGGAGAAAGAAGATTCTTTAGAGTTGACCTTGTGAAAGAAACAGAAGACAAGGTTAGGCAAATACAGAGTAATTTGAAGATAGCTCAATCCCGCCAAAAGAGCTATGCGGATAGAAGACGGAGACCATTGGTATTTAACAAAGGAGACTTTGTATATCTGAAAGTATCACCAATGAAAGGAGTTACCCGTTTTGGTGTTAAAGGAAAGTTGGCACCTCGATATATTGGACCATATCAAATTTTGGAAAGGTATGGAAAAGTGGCATATCGCTTGAAATTACCTGAACATCTTGCAGTTGTACATGATGTGTTCCATATTTCTCAATTGAAGAAGTGTCTCCGAGTGCCTGAACAGAATGTTGAAGTTGAAGGAGTGGAACTAGAACTAGATTTAACTTGTTCCGAATATCCTATCCGAGTGTTAGATCAGAAAGATCGTGTTACTCGAAGACGGACCATCAAGTTCTATAAAATACAATGGAATCAACATTCAGAAGAGAAAGCTACTTGGGAATCAGAAGATTACTTGTTAGAAAAGTTTCTAGAATTTCTAGCGTCAATATAGAATAGAGTAAAGTTAGTTGAGCTCGGTAGTACAAGTTGTGTTTTGTAAAGAGACCTCAGTTGTTTTATGGACAGATTTTGTATATGTTCTCGCGACACATTTCCTTTTCCATTACTTACCCTATGGCTTTGAATCTCGGGGCGAGATTTCTTTTAGGGGGAAGGATTGTAACACCCCGGGTGTTTAAATACTAAAACGGCCATGTCATCATATGCATTGCAAGGCAATTGGTCATATTAAACACTTTGTATGCATTCACTAAAATAATTTTACATTTATGTTATAAGCATTGCTTGGTATTGTTTGAAACAAGTTTGAAATCTTTGTATTGGTTTGAAACTCCGAAAACCCTGATTTTCAATATTTAAATCCTACCCTAAAAATCCATTTTAAAATCTAAGCATATTTTGGGGTTGAGCTTTAAAGCAAAAGTGTAGAGCTTGACAAGTTATACAAAGCTTATTTTTGGAGTTTTTCAAGTTGTTTAGAAAAATTTGGAGTAATTCAAAAAGGCGTAATTCGTTAAATATCCCCTATTTGAATTTAAAAGATCATTTCAAAATCAAGACTGAATTAGGGGTTGGTTATAAAAGCAAAGTTGTAGAACTTTTGTTTTTGGAGATTTTTTAGTTGTTATGAAAATTTGAGAGTAATTTGTGAAATTTGGCGAATGGCAAATCTGTAATTTCTGTGAACAGTGTCCACCGCCGAAGCTACATTGCCGGCGTTTCCTTCTTCGACGTTCTAGGCGCGGTCGTGGCCGTTTTGGCATCGCGCTAGCGCGGTGAAGGCCACAGCGCAGCTTCCTCGAGCTTCTTGGCCCCCTTTATAGCCTGAGCCGCCGTCGTCTTTGCCTTTTCTTCTTGCTCTGTTTTTTCCCGTCGCCTTGCTCATCTCTGGCAAGCCCGCGCCGTCGTTGTTGTGCTCCACCATCGTTGATAAGCTAGTTCCAGCTTCGCTTACTCCTTGCGCATCCAGCCAACCCACCAATTCGGCTTGTCTTCGTCGGGAACTCGAGTTGCATCGTCTTCTTCCTCGCGGCCGGCAACTTCTCCGCCGAGCACGATTCACCGCGGCTAGAGCTCCACGATGCATCTCCGTCCCTGGTTTTGGTTGATTCCATTTCGTTTCGATGCCGTGGTACTTAATCCATAGTTGGTTGCTCATTTTGACCACTGTAGTCGCCGGTTCTTCCTCACCGATGATCTTTGCTCCATCGTGATCACCGTGATCGTCGTCACGCCTCTCCGTTGCATCTCTGACCTCGCTACTTGCTTCAACACGTTCGGGGTGAGCCACTGGTGCTTCCTGGATCCTTTGTTTGAGCTCTACCGGTTGCACGCCACCGGCGTAGCGCTGCCGTGCCACCGCGTCCGCCATGGCCGACGTCGAGCTAGTATAGGGCCGTAATCAGTGCTGATAGGGACGTTAATCGATGCGCCTAGTCTTGGTGATCATTTTGGTACTTTGGCCGTCGTCGTTGGACTCACCGTCGACGAGTTTACGTCGGTCAGCGTCATCGCCATCGTGGTCAAATGCGCAAGGTTAGGGATGACAGGTGGGACCCGTTGTCAGTGACTCAGCGTTCAAATGATTTTTCTATTTTCAAATTTGAATGAATAGTGATGCAATTTGTTATTTTTGTGTAGATTTATTTAGAGCTCCAAAAATTATAAAAAATTTTGTGTGACGTCTCTGTGATGTATAGTATTTAAAAAAATATGAAATAATGTTTTTCAGTACTTTTTGAATGTGATAAAAATTGCTCAATTTATTAATAAATGGATTTCCATGATTTTTCTAGGCTTATTTAATTGTCCAAAAATTATGAAATTTGTTTTGCCACTTACTTATCATGTAATGAACATTTACTAAAATTTTGAGCTTAATTAGAATAAGTTGATTTATTTCATAATTGTGAATTAAATAATTAATTCATAAAAGCAAATAGTAACCTTTGATGATTTAGGTTTTGTTTGAAATTTTGGATTGAGTGATGACCTTGGGTCATTAGTTGATAATGATCCTTGGCAATTGATGTATGTGTTATGAAAAAGATTTAGTTGTTTGACTTGCAACTGTACCGCGAAGGAAAGTTGTATTCAAATTGTTAATTTTTGCATCCATCATCGAGCATCATGTTTCGTATTCCGCATCATGTTAAACATGGCATTGTTATTACATGTAGTGAACGAAGGTGAACACGTGGTAGTTAATCAAGTTGTTGAGGGGGTTAATCCGTCTGTTGAGGTCAGATCGAATACTTGTGAAACGTCGCAGGAACCGGACTTTTCTGTCAACGAAGGCAAGCCCCGGATGCATACAACCCTACCTTGTATTTTACAAATTGATTTCGCTTTTGCTTCTTTTTACTGCATTAAGTGATTAGGAGTCAAGTACAAACCAAATTGGTACCTTACCAACCTTGTTATTCCATAATTACCTTATTACCAGTTTTAAATTTGTATATGCCTAGTTGTGCTTAGCTATGCATAGAACGATGAAAGTCAGGTGATTACCTGCCACCTACAAGTTTTAAATGGAACATTGGTTAATTATGTTAGCATGTGATATGGGAATGTGGAGTAATAAATCTAGACCGGGCGAACTCGGTGAGTGTGAGCCACCAGACATGGAGGTCTTATGAGCGGGGTCTTTCCTCCTGTGTCGATTAAGGCACGTCCGTTGTTGAATTGCATGAGGTGAGAATTTGTAGTACTAACCACATACTCCGGTAAGCCTTTGCTCGGCTATTCTATTATGAGAATGGCTACTCATGCACTAGGAGTGGAGAGATGGCGAGAGTAGCGTGTACCCACGTGGCCATGGGCTGGAATGGTGGAGTACTATATTCTCGGGTGGCGCAGACCCGTTCTTGTTTTAGAGGATCCGAGGGTAGGTTGGTATATGTAGGTTGGGGACCAACATATGTCGTGTGGTCTAGAATTCCCAGCTGGGTTTTTAATCGGTTCGAATCATCGTTGCTCCTCGGTTATAGAGACTCAACTCACTGTTCATCATCGTAGTATTAATAACTAGAACTTGAATAAGGCTTGTGAAGGTGTTGGATATAAAGTTTCATGATCTCAGCACAGATCGTGTCAGCTTTGTATATAATTCTTATGAAGTTTTCTATATAAAGAATTTTGTTAAAAGAGCTTTTACGCAAAAGAACTTTGATCATTGTAAAGCTATACCTTGAATCCCTGAGCCTGCATTCCTGAATTTATCAGTTCTTATTTCAGTTAAGTCTTGTTGAGTACTTTTGTACTCAGGGTTCGTTGACCCTTGTTGCAGGTGAGCCTCATGAGCAGATCTGTTTTGGATCGTGCTGCATGACTATCGTTCGTTCTGACGATGAGAAGTAAATGTGTGATCCTTGGGTAGGATGTTTATTTTGTGTGTTATGTATATGTTAATTATGCCACTCCACTACTACTATGGTTTGTAATAATTATCGAACTTAGTTTGTAAGGTTTGAAACAACTGGTTTGTAAACTATGTTATCGTAAGACTTCCGCTGTTTTTTTACTCTGGTAATAATATTTGAATAAATGTTGTAATACTGCAATGACTTTGTAATGTGATCCTGCTCGGAAATCGTGGATGATTCGGGGTTCCCCGAGGACACCCGATAGACTTCTTAAGTTACTAGGAACATATGCATAGTTGTCAAAGGTCGTTGGACAGTGACAAGTGCATGTGGGTCCTATAATTTAGGAGGTTTTGCCACATCAACTGGTAACAAACACCTAGGGTGTTATAGCCCTCCCCCTTAAAGGAATCGCATCCCGAGATTCGGTGCGAAAGACTTTTAAGGAAGAGAGATATGTTACCAGTTTCTAATATCAGTGATAGCTTTAGGCTACATAGCTTTAAGCATTAGTGGGACCAAATTGGTCGAGGCAACTTTCTATACCTGTTCTTTGTAGTAAATTTTTGTCAAAAGGATTTCATTCATTGGGTTCCATAAAGCATTGTTACATTGGGAGGAATCCAAGATAGCATTGGCCTACGTACTTCGTCCTCGATGTACGAAGAGTGATACAAGCATAGACTAAATACTTGTAACATCTACTTCCCTAGTGGATATAGCACATACCATATGGACTTTGCACTAGACCACAGTCTGTTGACGGATATTCCTTGCAACGGTGCTATATTTGTACACAAGGTTTGAAAAGAAGTTCTCTACTCAAGTGGCTTGAGCACAACTTTCCATAAAGGATGTGATCATAGACGAGGTAAACATCCTTTGAGGGTATGAGAAGCTAGCTAACCAATATCCAAGCTGACTATAGCAGTGCAATCACTCAAATGTCAACTGATGGAAAGCTACATAATGTTCCATATGTGCAGTGCTCTTTCTCTGATAACAACACTGTATTATCTGAGTCTGTTGAGTGAAGATGAATGTGATAGCTAACTCTGACTACCCAGCAATCTCGGTGCTCATTAGCTAAGGGAACCTTAGAATCTAAGTGGCAACAGGAATATAGGTTAAATTTGATGCAACCTCCTAGGTAAAAACACATGGAAGGCACCAAATGACAAGGCAACATTGGTAAACATTGCCAAGGATGATGGATAGCGAGGCCTAGAGTACAATAAAAGTTGCAAGTATTTCCTCAAACTAGGGAAATAGTTCACTACCATGCATTTTGAGTACGATTCTCCTTCATGGTGCAGTTGCTCAGTACGTTGAGTTGACTTGCACTATATCAAGACTATCTTTGTGGAACTACTTTTGACATTGGGGCTTCATTTCTAATGTCAGTCAATATCTTCAAATCACAATTTGAAATCTGTTGTTTGACACCTTTCAAATTGCTTCTGATTTGCAAGGGTACAAATTGACTCGTAGAACACCTTGATTGCTCGAACATTGTTGATAGAAGAGGCCAAGAACAAGGTACAAAGGGGTCCAAGGAGTCTTATTTAGGGCATCTAAAGGATTATCTAGTAACAATTATTGACCGCGTTACATACCTTTGCATCAATTGCAAACACAACTTTCGAATGCAAAGGATGATCGCAGTCACAAAGAAATTACAGACTCTGTACTCTTTGGTTTTCTGTTCATATTTCACAAACTAGTGCTCCATTGTGCATGAATTTTGGTAGAAATATAGATCCATGAGTCCCCTAACTGCTCACCAAAATTCAGCTCAAACGGACACGGTTTGACTATCCAAACAATGCGGCTACCAAAACTGCTCTATTCTGTAATTATAGCGTACCGAATTCACAAAACATCTCTCAAATCCGATGTTTCACTCAACCAATCCTCAAACAAACTTAAGGCATCGACGTGTCCTAAGTGAGGAATGAGGTCACCAAAGTTTGAGGTCATTCCAACCATGTTTGAGTCACTAATCGTTAGCTTGAAGATGTTCGGTTTTGTACCCTAAAATCTGGACAGATTTCTTGTTCTTCTCTTTCTTTGCTTCACACATTGTGGTGTGTGTTCTATACTCTCGATCTCTTTGTATAGCAGTAGCAACTCTTTTCTCTGAGGATGTAGACTAAGGTTTTCCATATGTGGTTCTCAGGAAACAACTTAAATCGTTTGATTTAGACACCAAATTGATGATGCACAAGCATTGGACTTGTGGGCTATTTTTGTAGGGCACAATGCATACTTCACGTGGAGTGACAGTCCTTCAAAGATAAGGGAATGTCTCTGATTATCCTTCTGTGCTTCATCCAATAGAATCCAGAACAATCCTTTGATAGCACCATATACATAACGATGCTGACCGAAACTAGGGTCGTGCTTTCTCTAGCTCTTTACTTAGCTGATACAACATCCTACACTACCCATGTGATTGTCCAAGATGGAATTGACTTGATGACATCGGGCTTGGAGAAGAAAGCAGTACTAGCATCGCTGACCGGCCTTGCTGTTTCTTCGCTTAGCATTGTCCTGTGAGACATAGCCTTCGGAGCTACCAAGGAGTTATTACCTAGCTAGAGACTAACTTTCCTATTGGTAACTAAGTAGTCATCTCTCAACATTTAATAACTCCAAAACTTTCTTTATGATGGCAACAATTTTATTTGACGTGCAAACATACAGTCACCATGGAAGTCAGCAGAAAAGGGGCGACACCGAAGAAGGTCGGTTTTTATCCACATGATCCTTATGCACCTAAAGATTGAGAACTTGGACAGGAAGCTCATGAGTACCAGGCAACCTATTACAGCACATAATACCATGGTCCATTTACTATCCAACTGATAACTTGTTCGCCTTAAATATTGTTTAGCCTTCTAATCCAACGGGGATGACATAAGTTGCATCACTAGATGATCGACATCGTTATAGGGACCTCAAGTAGAGTGACTGGTCTACCATCTCTTACAGACTGTTAAGTTCATGTCAGTGACCTGTTCTTCAAAGGTTAACCTTTGGACGACTTCGGAAGGGAGTCCTATTGCATCTAGTTCGACATATAGATCTTTCAACAAGATAAGGAGAGATAACCAAGGAAAAGCTCATGTGAAAATAACATATCGGTGCAGTTCTGCAATGGATCATGACTAGGAACCTCGATACCAGCGTGTGCTGAGCAGCACAGCCTTGTGTGTGCACCCACAGGAGGCTCTTGGTTTTGTCGCGGCACCGTAGATCACTAATCATGGCACCATTACTGAGCATACAACCCATAAGAATTTTCACGTGGTACAAATTTGGTTGCATAGGAGCAAGTACAATGAGAAGGAGGGATAGCAAACAAAAGTAGTTACAAGGTTATGATTCAACAAGGAGGTGATCAGAAGATCAAAACATAGTGCAAGAGAACATAGCCTAATTGCCAAAGACAACTGAGCAGGGGACTCTTGCTTAATTTCCATATATGCCTTGTGTCCACCAAAGTGATTACCAGATAAAGATTAACATGAGATTTGGTCTTGCCGAGCAGCAACATGAGATCAAGACCGATAAACATCCAGAGACTTGAAAGGGTTGGAGGCAAAATAAACAAGATTCAAGGGATAGAGCCAATGCACTGACTAGGGATTCAGTTGATAAAGCAATGACATGATCTGCGAGGAAAAGGTTCCAAAGCAGGGTAGATAGCGATTAGCATGGCACCAGATCATCTGTAGAAGAAGGAGCAATGAGGTCCGACAAGGATTTTTGAGCATGGTCCTCCCACGCAGGAGTGGGACAACCACGAAACATGCAAGCATTCAAGGGGAACTAAGCTTGGACCTAAGGTCAAGCAAAAGCATGGATAAAGGTCTTTGTAGCGCAATGTTCAAGGGCTAGCAACCACGTGTATAGGCTCATATTCCTAAGAGAGAACTCAATTAGAGACAACAACCATGAGATTATCAAAACTTAGACGTGGTTCTAAGATAGCGCTCTTCCACATTCATATGCTTACCGAGGACAAAAGGGTGATAGCTACAGCACTACCTAGATAACAAGCATCCACACCTACATCATGGTCTTAAGCAAGCCTTTTGAAACACTCAATCCAATTAGCTTAAGCGACTATTACTAAGCACAACGCTCGCACACAACAAGCAGTCACCTACAACAACACCACTACACATATCATGCAAAACATGGTGGTAAGGCACTGTTATCTTTTATTTCCTTTGGAAGCAAACATTCGAGGCAAAGTTAATCACACACTATCTTCAAGCATAGCTATTCAAGCGGCATGGAAGAAGACATTTTGTCTAGCTTCACACAAGGAAGATAGTAACATCACATTGATCACAAGTTACTTAGTACTAGAACAAAGTGAGGGAAGCATATTTATACACAGGCACAATCATGATGCATGCTCGTCCTATTCATCCTCACAAAATTGTTAGCCTAAGGTGGCAATCACGTTCTATGTCGGTGGCATAACACGTACTCTCTCGATATATAGCTAGTCGTCAGCTACATTCAATCTACGCATTCATGGTTAGCGTACCTGCAGGCAAACTCATTGTAGCCCATCCCCACAAGAGATAAATAAGCACACAATGAAAGCAGTAAACTAAGATACTCTCCATATATGCATCCCTAGATGTATATACTTCGGTATCCATATCTACCCAACAGATATACCCACAATTAAGTACCTTCATATATGCATGTGTGTAACATGTAAATATTCCAGTAACCACAGCTAACTCTCCCCTAGACCGACAGTTGGACGGTCATGCTCTCACAACTCACACTTACCTAGTGAAAGCTCTAGTTTGGTTTTGGTGAATTGATGAAACCCTAAGTGCTAACCTAGTTTATCAAGTGATCATGAGATAGGTAGCACATTCCAAGTGGTGAAGCAAATGAAGATCATAGCATGATAATGATGATTCCATGATGATGATCAAGTGCTTGGACTTGGAAAGAAGAAAGAGAAAAACAAAAAGCTCAAGGCAAAGGTATAAACCATAGGAGCTATTTTGTTTTGGTGATCAAGACACTTAGAGAGTGTGATCACATTTAGGTTTGATAGCCGTACTATTAAGAGGGGTAAAACTCGTATCGGAATGCGGTTATCAAAGTGTCACTAGATGCTCTAACTCTTTGCATATGCATTTAGGATCTAGTGGAACGCTAACACCCTTCAAAAATGTTTGTGAAAATATGCTAACACATGTGCACAAGGTGATACACTTGCTGGTTGGCACATTTGAGCAAGGGTGAAGAAGTTAGAGGTGAAAAAGAGTTAGTCTCGCTAGTCACAAGGTGACCGGACGCTGTTCCCAGTGGAATCGGCGTGTCCGATCAGTTGTAACAGCAGAGATGTTGGCGTCAGTCAAATGATCGAACGCTGGGTCGCTCAACAATCAGACACTAGAGGCAGGGTCCGGTCCTATTGTCGGGCAGCGCACGGAGGCTAGGGTCTCTGACTGGATGATGGCAGTGTCCAGTCGTGCTTGATCGGACGCGTCCGGTGGGCAAAAGGCGTTTCTAGAACCTTACTAGAAATGACCGGACGCTGGTGGCTCAACGTCCGATCAGTTATAACATAGTGTCTAGTCAACTCGAGTTACCATTGAAGTCGGGACATGTGGCTGCCGTCGGGCGACCGGACGCTGAGGTCCAGCGTCCGGTCAACATGACCGGAGTGTCCAGTCAGCCCGTGTTGTGCCCAGTGAAGGGGTACAACGGCTCTATTTCGTGGGGGCTTCTATTTAAGCCCCATGGCTGGTTGAAGCTCACACCTTTGGCCATTTTCATTGGCATAGCAACCTTGTGAGCTTAGCCAAAGCCCTCCCACTCATCTCCATCATTGATTCATCATCTTTTTGAGATTGGGAGAGAATCCAAGTGCATTACTTGAGTGTTTGCATCTAGAGGCACTTGGTGTTCGTGTTTCACTGTGGGATTTGCTTGTTACTCTTGGTGGTTGCTGCCACCTAGATGGCTTGGAGTAGTGAGGATCGTTGAGCGGAGGTTGGTGATTGTCTCCAGCTCCGATCGTGGTGATTGTGAGGGGTTCTTGACCTTTTCCCGGCGGAGAGCCAAAAGGTACTCTAGTGGATTGCTTATGGCTTGTGTGATCCTCATCTTGTGTTGGTTGTGCGGCACCCTATTGAGGGTTTGGCGTGTGAAGCCAATTAGCGTGTGAACCTCCAAGTGAGTGAATCGCCACAACGAGGACTAGCTTGCCGGCAAGCAAGTGAACCTCGGTAAAAAATCATTGTGTTCATCATTGATTCTAAGGTGATTGGTCTTTATTGTTATTCATCCTTGTGATTGATTGGTTCCTTCATCTACACAGCGGTATAACCTTCTTGATCACTCTCTTTACATTGCCGCAAACTAGTTGTCAAGCTCTTTAGTGTAGCTAGTTGTGAGAGCTTGCTTGCTTGGTTGGTGTGGCTCTTTAGTTATCCTTTGAGAGCACACTAACATAGGGTAGTGTCATAGCTATTGTGTGAATAGATACTATCTAAACTAGAATTGTGGTTGGTGGCTTGCTTTTTGAGTAGGCTAGCGCAACACTCGTTTCGCCTCATAAACCAGAAATAAAGTGACACTAAGGAGTATGCAAGGCTTTATCAGTGGATCTTGCTAGACAACCTTTTTGCATAAAAGCTTGAGTAATCATTATCATTATTCACCTGTACTAGCAGTGACTTTTAGCCATTCCCTACCATGTACTAATCAATCACTTGATGAAGTTGCAAACAATAATAACCATATCAGGTATTTCATGGCTCATTATCATTATCATCATCATTTAACCATATCTTTAAATTTAGTGAATCTACGTTGCCGCTGCTCAATCAAGTTCTCACTATTTGGGAGAGACGGTGATTCGAATCGATTCCTATCCAGTTGGAGGGGTATTCCTAACACAAACCCTGCTTCCCCCGTCAGGGTCACAATCAAGTCACCTTTGGTACAACTCAGGAGAAAAAAAAGAAAAGTCGCGGGTCTGGACAGCGCCGCATTCTCAAGAGTGACACTCTGCCAGGAAGTGCGGGACTTTTAAACACCTGAACCCTTGGACTCATGCTATTGTCCCCAAGCAGATCCTTACTGCCTCCAAAATGTGCACGTCCCCCTGGTTCCCGGCCTGAGTCGAACTACTAGGCTTTGTGGTCAGAATGACTTATCTGGACAGCTAAGTGTTAGGCTGCGTTCAACATGACATGAGGACGTACAGTGAATCGGTCCTTAAACGACACAGATGGGGATAGATTCACACCCAAGACCTCCATGCCTTGTTGCTGCACTACCGTCCTCCTGTCCGGTCTATTTTCATTATTAACACATGGTTCCTTTCCACGATAGCAAATATAGCCAACCGTGATCAGAGCTCATCCTACATCTCGCAGGTGACAGGAAATCACCCGACTTCTACTGGTCTAAGCATAGCTAAGCATGATTCGATCCTACACTTAATTAGGATTCATAGGATTTTATCTAAACAAGGTAAGGATATAATGCAATAATTGGTTACAACCAATTCCTATACTTAATGCATCATCAACAATAAAAAATACTCAAGATATTTGTAAAAACATGGGAGACTTAGAATGCTCCGGGGCTTGCCTAGGATCCAACACTAGGTTAGTGTTTGTTAGACGACACTTGCTCGGTGAGCATCTCCCATCCTAGCACTTGTCCAGTCCTTCCATCTTCGGGATAGGTCCACCATACATCGTCTTTAGGTTTGGCTCTAACATCGCATCCTCCATGTGGTTCATCTAGCGTACCTAGATGAGATGCAAGAGCAAGTGTATGAATATGAAGAATGGATATGAGATGCATCACATAATAGCATTCATGGCAAACATAAGATCGTGCAAGAAATAGGCACCTAGAGTTATTTAACTAAACATCACACAACCTATTTGTAACACCTCGGGTGTTTAAATATTAAAATCTGACATGTCATCATATGCATTGCAAAGCATTTGGCATTTGGTGAAAACTTTGTTATGCATTCACTAAAATGAGTTTACAATTGTGTAATGAGTGTTGAATTATATTGTTTGATTCAAGTTCAAAGTTTGTATGGGTTTTGAAAAAAAAAATTTCCGAGAAAACCCCGCTTTTCAGTATTTAAACCCTACCCTGAAAATCCATTTCAAAATCTAAGCATATTTTGGGGTTGGGCCCAAAAGCAAAAGTGTAGAGCTTGACTAGTTAAGCAAAGTTTATCTTTGGAGTTTTTCAAGTTGTTTGGAAAAATTAGGAGTAATTCAAAAAGGCGTAATTCGTTAATTTTCCCCTTTTAAATTCAAAAGTTTATTTCAAAAACTAGACCGAATTAGAAGATGGTTATAAAAGCAAAGTTGTAGAACTTTTGATTTTGAACAACTTTTGTTTTTGGAGATTTTTGAGTTGTTATGAAAATTTGGGAGTAATTTGTGAATTTTGGCGAATGGCAAACTTGTAAATATTGTGAACAGTATTCACCGCCGTAGCTACACCGCCGGCGACCTTCTTCGGCGTTCCAGGCGCGTCGTGGCCGTCCTTGGCGTCGCGCTGGCGTGGAAACGGTTCCGTCGTGGCTTCCTTGAGCTTCTAAGTCGCGTTATAAGAACCGAGACGCCGTCGTCGTCGTTCTTCTTCCTTCTCTGTTTTTCTAGTCACCGCCACTGCAGCTCCGTCGAGCTCTCGCCGTCGACCTAGCGCCGTTGCCGTCTCGGCAAAGAGTGCTCCAGCTCCGCCACATCCTTGCGCATCCAGCCAACCCACCAATTCAACTAGTCTAAGTCGGGAACTCGAGTTGCATCGTCTTCTTCCTCGCGGCCGGCAACTCCTCCACCGAGCACGATTCGCCGCAGCCAAAGCTCCACGGTGCATCTCCGTCCCTGGTTTTGGCTGATTCTGTTTCGTCTCGATGATGTAGTACTTAATCCATAGCTAGTTGCTCATTTTGACCACTACAGTCGCCGGTACACCATCGCCGACGACGTTTTGCTCCGCCGTGATCACCGTGATCGTCGTCACGCCTCTCCGTTGCTTCTCCGACATCGCTCCTTGCTTCAACGCGTTCGGGGTGAGCCACTAGTGCTTCCTAGATCCCTTGTTTGAGCTCTACCGGTTGCACACCGCCGGCGTAGCGCTGCCGTGCCACCGCGTCCACCATGGTCGGCGTAGTGCTCGGTTCGGCCCGTAATTGGTCGCGTTAGTGCCATAGATCGATGCGCTGTAACGTAGTGATCATGTTAGTACTCTGGCCATCACCGTTGGACTCACCATCGGCGAGAAATCGCTGGCCAGCGCCGTCGCCGTCGTGGTCAGCGCGCGAGGTTAGGGATGACAGGTGGGGTCGGGTTGTCAGTGACTCAGCGTTCAAATGGATTTTTCTATTTTCATATTTGAATGAATAGTGTCTGTTTTTGTTATTTTTGTGTAGATTTATTTAGAGCTCCAAAATTATGAAAATTTTTGTGTGACTTCTCTATTACGTAAAGTATCTACGAAAAATATGAAATAATGTTTTTCAGTACTTTTTGAATGTGATAAAAATTGCTCAATTTATTAATAAATGGATTTCCATGATTTTTCTAGGCTTATTTACTTGTCCAAAAATTATGAAATTTGTTTTGCCACTTAGTTATCATGTAATGAACATTTACTAAAATTTTGAGCTCAATTAGAATAAGTTGATTTATTTCATAATTTTGAATTAAATAATTAATTCATAAAAGCAAATAGTAACCTTTAGTGATTTAGGTTTTGTTTGTAATTTTGGATTGAGTGATGACCTTGGGTCATTTGTTGATAATGATCCTTAGCAGTTGATGTATATGTTACGAAAAAGATTTAGTTTGTTTGACTTGCAACTGTACCGCGAAGGAAAGTTGTATTCAAATTGTTAATTTTTGTATCCATCATCGAGCATCATATTTCGTATTCCGCATCATGTTAAACATGGCATTGTTATTACGTGTAGTGGACGAAGGTGAACACGTGGTAGTTAATCAAGATGTTGAGGAGGTTATTCCGTCTGTTGAGGTCGGATCGAATACTGGTGTGACGTCGCAGGAATCGGACTTTTCCGTCAACGAAGGCAAGCCCCGGATGCATACAACCCCACCTTGTGTTTTACAAATTAATTTCGGTTTTGCTTTTCGTTACTGCATTAAGTGATTAAGAGTTAAGTAAGAGCCTAATTGGTGCATTACCACCCTTGTTATTCCATATTTACCATATTACCAGTTTTAAATTCGTATATGCCTAGTTTTGCTTAGCTATGCGTAGAACGATGAAAGTCGGGTGACTACCTACCACCTGCAAGTTTTAAATGGGACATTAGTTAATTATGATAGCATGTGATATAGGAATGTGGAGTAATAAATCTAGACCGAACGGACTCGGTGTGTGTGAGCCACTAGACATGGAGGTCTTGTGAGCGGGTTCTTTCCGCCTGTGTCGATTAAGGCACGTCCGTTGTTGAATTGCATGAGGTGAGAATTTGTAGTACTAATCACATACTCCGGTAAGCCTGAACTTGGCAATTCTATTACGAGAATGGCTACTCGCGCACTGGGAGTGGAGAGATGGCGGGAATAGCGTGTACCCACGTGGCAATGGGCTGGATTGGTGGAGTACTGTATTCTCGGGTGGCGCGGACCCGTTCTTGCTTTAGAGGATCCGAGAGTAGGTTGATATATATAGGTCGGGGACCTGCATATGTCGTGTGGTCTGGAATTCCCAGCTGGGTTTATAATCGGTTCGAACCATCATTGCTCCTCGGTCATGGAGACTCAACTCATTGTTCATCATCGTAGTAATTAATAACTGGAACTTGAATAAGGCTTGTGAAGGTGTTGGATATGAAGTTTCATGATCTCAGTGCAGATCGTGTTAGCTTTGTATATAATTCTTAAGAAGTTTTCTCTAAAAAGGAATTTTGTTAAAAGAACTTTTACGCAAAAGAACTTTGATCATTGTTAAAGCTATACCTTGAACCCCTGAGCCTACATTCCTAAGTTATCAGTTAATATTTCAGTTAAGTCTTGTTGAGTACTTTTGTACTCAGGGTTCGTTGACCCTTGTTGCAGGTGAGCCTCATGAGCAGATCTGTTTTGGATCATGCTGCATGACTATCATTCGTTCTGACGATGAGAAGTAAATGTGTGATCCTTGGGCAGGATGTTTGTTTTGTGTGTTATGTATATATTAATTATGCCACTCTACTACTACTATGGTTTGTAATAATTATCGAACTTAGTTTGTAAGGTTTGAAACAACTGGTTTGTAAACTATGTTACCGTAAGACTTCCGCTGTTTTTACTCTGGTGTCGATATTTGAATAAATGTTGTAATACTGTAATGACTCTATAACGTGATCCTTCTCGGAAATCGTGGATAATTCGGGGTTCCCCGAGGACACCCGACAGACTTCTTAAGTTACCAGGAACATATGCATTGTTGTCAAAGGTCGTTGGACAGTGACAAGTGCATGTGGGTCCTATAATTTAGGAGGTTCTGCCACACTATTATAGAGGGATAGCAAGCATATTAGGCATGGAACACAAGTGAACTTAAGTTCAAATATGGCACACATGCATCGATCAAGAGCTAACCCACATGTTTAGCCAAAACAAGAGTAAACTAAAGCAATCACCTAACACATGCATAGAAATCTAGATAGCAGCACATCAGTCACTTGTTTTATCCATAACTGGAGATCCAGACATCCAAATAAGGCGGTCCTAGACTTTGTGGAAATATAATGAAATTGCCTACAACATTGTTATTATCACCAAAAGCTTATTACAAAGTTAACTAGGTCAAACATACCAATGTTTCAGATCAGCACAGAACTAGCACAGAAAAGTAGTAGTAGTTTCAAAAAGGCATAACTGAAGTTACAGACATCAAACAAGCATGAACGTTAGCTTTCTAGAAATCTTATTAAATTATATAAAATATGTTTATTATCATCACAAAGTGATTCCACCACTAACAAGGTCAATCAAGCACAATTAAGCACCTCTGTCTAGACTTGGATAGATTCTGCTATGCATCTTCACCAGCTTATAAATGGAGTTGTGCTAATCCAAAAGACATGAAACAAGACAATCTGGAAAACTTATGAAATTATCTACAATTCATATTTAATCATCCCAGCATGATTCCCAAGTTAAAAGTGTCAAACAGTCACATTTATCAAATCTGGTCCAGAAATTCCAGAGAACTACAATTTCTGAAGACCAACTTTGAACAGTCATAACTCACAAACTATTAGGCCAAATGCCATGAAAACTAGACACAAGCTAGTTAAGTGAGTTATCTACAACTTTATTATTATCATCTTAAGATGATTCTACAGATAATAAGGTCAATTAATCCAATGCATGCATCTCTGTCTAGAACATGGACAGAAACTGACATGCCACTTTAAACAACTATAACTGGAGTTCTACATGTCCAATAAATGTGGTTCTAGACTTTTTAGAAATCTTAGCAAATTCTAAACAACTTTTCTATAAGCACCTAAAGCTAATTCTTCTATTAAGAAGGCCCCACAATACCAACAAGGCAACCCTGTCTGGGTTTGGGCAGAAACAGCCACAGAGATTTAAGCAACTATAACACAAGATATACTTAACCCAAAATTATGCTATTTAGCTTTTTGGAAAGCTTAAGCAAAATACCACAACTCATGTATTGTCATCAAGACATGATTCACAACATAACTGAGCCAATTAATTCAAACATGCAGGCCTATTCAGAATAGGAACAAAGCAACACAGGGCATTTGTGATTTTTATAGCTCTTAAACTATCAAATATAAATTCCTGAAATTTTTACCACAGCATATAAATATTATTAGTAGACTACCATAAAAATTTCAAATTTATTTGAGAAAAAAACTGCAGTTATGAAAAAGACAAGTATGACTAATATTCAAAACCTAACCTGCATAAATCTATTTTTACAGCAAAATATTTAAACTAAAACATGCCATATTATAGATATACGGTATATATAATTTAACAAGGATTCCAAAAAGTCCTCATTTGCTATTTTTGGATTTTTCTACTGTTTGCTACAATTTTCCAAAGTTTAGCTGATTTTATGCATATAATGAAAAAGAAAAGGAAAAACGCTTTTGCACTGGGGTCGCTGCAGAAAATACAATTTAAACTCCAGCGAAGAGGTCCTCATGAGCACTATTCAAATGAGTCACTGGTCCTTCACTTAACCCCCTAGAGAACCTTCTATTTCTGCGCGTGGTCCTTCGCCTTCTTCACCCGGCCGAAAGTAGAGCACCTCGCTGGAGCTCACGTTTTCGGTGGAGGGAGGCCACGCCGGCGGGGCTGAGGGGCAGGAGAGCCTCATGGGACTGGCACGCGCGTAGGGCAGCCCAGCTTGGCGTGGGGTGGCTTGTGGTGGTGCAGCCACACATGCACGTCGGGCGGTGGCGGCGCAGCAGCGGCTGCCCGCTGGCAGCAGCCCAGTGGCCCGGTAGAGGAGCGCGCGAGTACAGGCGAGGGAGAGGCAAAAGAGGAGTGAGTGCGAGTGGGAGAGGAGCTTGGCGAGCACTCTGGTGCTCCCACATCGACGAGCAGGCTCAGGGGCACGTGGCAGCAGGGCAAGCAATGGTGGGGCACGAACTGCTGCATGGCGACCACGTCGGCGTTCCGTCTATCAGGTGGCAGGCGCCGGAGTGGGCAAGGTGGACGTCCAAGTTGGGCCTGCTACGGGCCGATTTAGTCATGGGCCTAAAACGAAGTCTTCTCAACTCTGATTACTCTCCAACTTTGATTAAGGCTGCATGGTCATTAGAGCTCTTCATCAGTGAGTACTTAAGCCACAAACTGCTAGTGTCAGCGTGTTGACAGCAACAAGCAAACATTCAAATTGATGGTGAAAAGGAGGTCAAAACCGGTGCCATTTTTTACATGCTCTTCTCCATGAACTTAGCTCCAACTTTTATTTTTAGACCAACTTAAGTTTGCTTAATGAATTTTAGAGAACACGGCATGCCAACGGTTATAACCGGTCCAAGCTTCTAGACTTGGAATTATTTTGGAGGGCCAAAACAGCAGCATTTCCAATCTTTGAGGTACTGTTTGGCTAGCTTAGAAACCAAACTAGCTCTTGATCATAAAATAAAGTTTGTAGCACACAAACTAAATTTCAACTTTCATTTAAGATGTAACTCCATGCAAGCACCGTAAGCGATTGGTCAACACCGGTCAAAATAGCATCACCGTAAAGCTTAAATTAGAGTTTTAGACCGATTGATTCATTTTCTTGACTTTTGCTCAACATGAACCCTTCATGACTTTTGTTGTAGAGTTCAATTAGAGTCATTTGGGCAAGGTACCAAAGTTTGGTTGATGATCTATAATTCCATTCACTTAATAAAGCAATCCAAGAAAGATTATAACTTATCATTTCATGTGACTTCTTGATTCCAAACTTCATGAAACTTTTCCACTGGTCAAGATGGATGCATGTTGATGTAATGTATATGAAATAAGCATGTTTAACATTACTGATGCAAAATCTTAACAAGGGTCCACATGTAAGCAAAGGTGCGTTGTTCAAGTTTAAGTTGGAGCTCACTCTTGTAGATTTGATCTTTCACCACTTAACATGTCATGGTTGAGCTCAACTGGTAACAAACACCTAGGGTGTTACAGGACGCATCGGGTTTGGCCGATCGAACGTAGGAGAGGCAGCATCCGGTCGAGTCTAGAGAGCTCCCAAAGCCGCTCAACTACGACCGGACGCGTCCGGTGTGGCCAACCGGACATGCCCCTACGTCCGGTCCTCTCTGGACCAACACCCGTGCCCCACATCACCATGACCTGATGCTAAATAGTGATGGCTCAGCATCCGGTCACTACTATGAGCCAGAGTTCGGTCACCTCGACAACACTGCTCACGCCTAGCTAGAATACCGGACACGTCCGGTATCGATATCGGACACGTCCGATCACATCAGGAACATTGTCGCCTAAGATAGTACCGGACACGTCCGGTACACATGTCGAATGCGTCTGGTCACTCCGTGACCAGTGCAATCAACTCCTTTTCAACTCTATCTTCTTTACCCTTGCTCAAATATGCCAACCACCAAGTGTATCACCTAGTGCACATGTGTTAGCATAATTTCACAAATGTTTTCAAGGGTGTTAGCACTCCACTAGATCATAAATGCATATGCAATGAGTTAAAACATCTAGTGGCACTTTGATAACCGTATTTCGATACGATTTTCACCCCTCTTAATAGTACGGCTATCGATCCTAAATATGATCACACTTGCTAAGTGTCTCGATCACTAAACCGAAAAGCTCCTATCAATTTCACCTTTGCCTTGAGCCTTTTGTTTTTCTCTTTCTCCTTTTCAAAGTCCAAGCACTTGATCATCACCATGGCATCACCATCATCATGTCATGATCGTCATTTGCTTCATCACTTGGAGTAGTGCTACCTATCTCATAATTACTTTGATAAACTAGGTTAGCACTTAGGGTTTTATCAATTCACCAAAACCAAACTAGAGCTTTCAAGGTTGCTCCGCGGGATGCCCATCCTATCTAGGGTGCTAGCGTATAGTATGTTGAGGCCACTGTCCTTGTCCATCAGCACCTTGGTGAGGTGCGTGGTGCCCATGATTGGGCTGACCATGAACAGGTAGCGCCCTGGGTGACGGACGCGATCGGGGTGATCCTCCTGGTTGAAGGTGATGGCCATCTGGGACCATCGGAGCTGCGTTGGGGTGGCGAGGGTGTGGATGGTGTTCACCTCTTGCTCGGTGATGCGGCGCTGATGGTGGGACTCGTACGCCTGGGAGACCTAAAGATCATGAGCCAATGATCGACCTCAGGAAACTCAGCATCCTCTAGGGCACCGTCTATCGGCTCGCCAGCCTTGGGGCATGCTTCTAGGCCTTGCCCTATTGGCCGAGGGTGCCGTGGATGTAGCCCCTGATGGTGGAGCATTCTTTTAGGAGGTGCTTCATCAGTCCTCCATGGAATAGGCAGGGGGCCTCGAGCGCCTTCTCAAAGTGCTCGGGGCATGTGCCATGCCCATAGGGCTAAGGTCTAGTGGCGTGGTCGGCTACGGCCACCATCTCCTCCCCATGGTGCTTATGGTTCTTGTTCCTCTTGTCATGGTGGTGCTAGGATGAGGCGGGGTCATCGCCTCTGTCTCCACCACTGAGGTGACCGGCGGCCTTGACCTTGCCACTAAAGTTGGCCTAGATGGCCTCCTTGTCGGTGGCGTACTGGGTGGTGATGTCCAGAAGCTCCTGTGTCATGCACGAGGTCTCACAACCGAGCACGTGGATGAGTGCCTCGTAGGTCATGCCACAGATGAAGGCGTTGATCATGTCAGTGTCAGTGATGTTGGGGAGCTCATTGCGCTTCTTTGAGAAGCGCTGGATGTACTCCTAGAGGGTCTCGTCAGCCCTCTATCTATAGTTGTAGAGGTCCCACAAGTTCCTAGGCCAGGTGTACATGCCCTAGAAGTGCCTGATGAATACAAAGTAGAGGTCTCCCCAGCAGCGGATGCTGCCAGGCTCGAGTTACTCAAGCCAAGCCCTGGTCAAGCTTGACAAAAGCAGAGGTAGGTACTAGATGGTGAAGTCACCGTTGGATCCCCCGGCCCTCATGGGAGGGCGATAGTCCTTGAGCCAATGGTCTGGGTTGGTCTCATCATCATACTTGGAGATGTGCCTCGGTGGCTGGAATCGCCTGGGGTAGGGGGCTGCCCAGATCGCCACCCTGAATGCCTAGGGCCAAAGTGATCCACGACAGCACCCCTGTCCCTCTGCTCAGGAGTACGGGACTATGCTTGGCCATGGCGCCAAGCCTCGATGGTGTCGCAGACATCACGGTCATCGCCAATCCAGTAGTGCACGGGAGGACGCCGTGGGGAAGGCTCGTGCCTTCACTCCTGTCAAGGCTTGGCACCCCTGTTTCATGGATGGCCAGAGCTACTATCGAAGGAGTTGCCACCGCTTTCGTCCATCAGTAGGGTGTGTGCATCAGAGTGGTCCCTGTTGCGGTGGTCATCGGCTGGGATGGCCTGAAGAGTGCAGCGCGACGCTAAGAAGCAGAGCTCTCGGCCTGCTACTCAAGAGCGATGTGGTGAAGCCACTTTGCCTCATGAGGTGCTTGTTGGTCTTTGGGTACGGCATGTCAGAGATGTCCTCTAGCTGGCAGGTGGTGGCCTTAATGTTGTAGGCCGCTCGGGGGAAGCACAGGGTGCTGGGAGCCCCCATGCGGGCATCATCGTCATTGTTGAGGCATTGCATAGCCTCTTGCCACGTAAAGTGTTGTCTTTGGTGCTCGAGCTCTACCTCAGCGGCCTTGAGGTCCACCTACCAAGCCCATAGGTGATTTGCCTTCTCCTGAAGGTAGATCGCACGGTTGCGAGGACTCTGGTCCAGCGGTGTGACCCCGGGCGCCTCCTCAAGCAGAACCTCACCATCGATGTGGTAGCACAAGCGTGGTAGGGCATAGCAGTCGATGTCATTGGAGTCATACTTTGGGTCATTCCCCAAGAGGATCTTGAGGAAGGCACACAGCGAGGGGACATCTGCCCCTACGGCACCAGAGAGGATGGCGCTTCTTGCCACATCATGGCTAATGAGGTGCTCCAGCTCTAGCCGGAAGGATGCCACCGCATTCTGGATCCTAAAAGGTAGGTCTGGGAGGTAGTACCAAAAGTGGTCAGGTGGCGGGAGCACCTCACCAGTGGTGATCTGGTTGTGGACATTGGCCAGCATGTAGAACATCTGGTGGTGGTTCAACATAGTGGGGTTCAAGCCTAGACCATGCTAGATCTGTTGGGCTAGGACCTCAAGATCCGCTCCTAGAAGTCCTAGCAGAGGAGGCGACGTCGGGAGCTCATTGCTCGCTGACACAGCCCCATCGAGCGAAGAAGCTCGCCATAGTAGTCGGTGATATAGGCTAGGCTCCCAAAGTTGAGGACCTGGCCTGAGGTGAAGGCGCCGACTATGATGAAGAACTCGCTAGAGAAGCGGACGCCACCGTCTAGGGTGGCGTCACTTGCTCTGGCGATGAGGCAGATGGCTCCAACCACCATAGAGCCTGAGTCGCACTTGACGATGCCCCCTACCTGACACACTAGCTGTCGTGGGTCAGAACCACGATAAGCATACTTGTTCAAGTCGGTGTCAGAGTACAGGTCTCCAGTGGCTTGGGTGGACTCAAGAACACAAGAATCACAGATAGGATGCAATGGTTTATCCTAGTTCACCCAATTGATGCCATATGCCCAGTAGCTGATCACCCTTATACTCAAAAGCACCCAAAATCAGGAGGTTACAATAGAGTGTAGAGAGACATTTGGTAGGGGGTTAGCTCGGTGCTAATCCTTAGGTTGCCTCACCACCGGTGGAGACTTCCCCTCATTGGAGAGGAGGAAGACAACATGATGTGGTGGAGGAGCTCTTGGTGCCCCTCTCCCTTGGTTCCCCTACCCTCGATGCTGAGCAGGAGAAGATGGGATGGAATGGAATGATCTGTCTTGGATCGGCCTCCCCCCTCTAGGTCCAATCTTATCCCTTATATAATGAGATAGGTTGGGTACATGACGGTTTGGGGAGATGAGTCTACGGTCTACATGCGTCAGAGTCTAGGAGGGTCTTGCAGCGGTGCTCTATGGATTGTGGTGGTGTCGTGAAGCCAAAGAAGCCTTAGGCATCATCCAGCTGCTCTGTTCTAACACTCTGTGTGTCAGGCTATGTTGGCTTAGACCGGACTCCCCTAGGTGGACATTCTAGAGTCTTCTTGGTGGTGAAAAAGGTTGGGTCCAGGCGCTGACGCATGGGCCCAGCAGTCGCCTAGCCCCTAGACCCTGTGGCAAACTTGTCTTCTTATGTCACGCCCCGTGTGTGACCCTATCGTGGAAGTGGCCGGCAAGGCCACGCCTAGGGCGCGACATCCTAGAGCATGTGCCTTCGCTGGCATCGCAAGCCGGGTGGGATCCAAGGCTCAAGCTCAAGTGTGTCGTCGATCGGGAGCCAAAGGCCCGGGCAAGCCCCCAAGCCCTGTGCGGGGGCTACGCCATGCCCAGGCTCGGTCAGGTTTCTTGGTCGATGGGTGCGCATGAGCATACCTAGTGGGTGTAGCCTCTGAGCCCCCAAGCGATCCTAGTGGGGTCAGCCAGGGGGTCCCTTTGGTCAAGAACCATTGATCCTAAGGCTTAACACACCCATATGTTAGGATCTCATCACCATACCCAAGAGCGATGTTGTGGACTACGCCATCGAGATCACGTTCAATGTCTAAGATCAATTGGCATAGTGCATTGCATGGCCAGACGATACTCTTTAAATAATCGAAAAACAAGTTTGTCACAATAACTCCTCCTCAATCAAATTCCACAAAAAAACTCCTCAATCAATGTATGTCGCGCCGCTATGCCTCTCCCGTCCTCTAGCTCGCTGTCGTCCACACGCCATACCTCCATCCACGTCGGCAATCATGGCGGTGAGGCGGCACCCCACGTCACTGACGGCGCTCCCTGCCGAGGTGCAAATTGAGATCACCGGCCACCTCACTACAACCTCAGAGTGACCCATGGATGACCTCTGCAGCCTATGGGCAATGTGCTCTTCCATGCGTCGCATCTACGATGACCCCACCATTGGTCGGTGTGTGGCAGTGGATCGGTGCAGACGCAGGGTGAAGTCATTGAATGAATGCTTCAACTACTTCACCCTCCTTGCTAGGCTGACCCAAGTCGACAACCTAGAGGCCTGCTTGCTCACCGGGATACAAACAGTATTCATGGAAAACCACAGCCCCTGGCCATCCCTCGACTATCTCACCCGCGCTGCCGATGGCGGGCACAATATGGTGGCCTATCTGGTCACCATATTCCTCTATAGGCACAATGGCGATGCCAGAGATGACGACAACACTGGAAGGTGGTACATAAGATGGGTCGAGGGCGAGGAAGAATCACGGGTGATGCCGGTGGACCAACAAGTAGGTGGCTAAGCAACAAGGGGTGACGGCTGTGCCACGAGGCGGCCACGAACGTGATCCACGAAATGACATGTTTGCACAACAAGTGGCCACCTCCGCCGCCGACACATGTGTGCAGTGATCTTCTGTGCGTAGGCGACGACTACGGTGTTCCAAAAGGATGGGAAGAAAGGACTCTATTTTGCAATGAGGACTATAGGCTTCACATGAAATTATTTTGTTTGAAAAGGCAATTGGAATATGAAACTAATTCACTCTTTCATGCGAGAGTGAATTAGTTAGCTTTTGATTTTCTGTTGCAAGAGTGAATAGTAAACTACTCCGTAATTCAATATAAGTGTTCTACTACAGTGCTTCTTCCTTCTTCATTGTCTCACAATCCTTCTTAACTTGTACCTCCTATCTGAGGATGCAGGCATCTAGGCTATGTAAAACTAACACCGAATCGCCGTATGAAACGGTGATGGGAGCTATCACACCACCGTACTCTTCGCCCTAGAGAAATAATCCAATTTGCAAACACAACAAAGATCACACACTAGTTTAGCTATAATAATCACAGCGTCCATCCTAGAGGAAATTAACATGTCCATAGATAATCAAACAACATTGGTCCATGTAAACATGTCATCATAGAGAGATACGTCAAATATACAACTTAATTTACTGCTCTCCTAATGACTCCGAGAACAAGGGAACATAAGGAAGATAGTATGGTCTGCTCATGTCCTCTTTCATGACCCTAAATCTATGATACTGAATGACAATGGTAGGGATGACATGAACTTTTCTACGGTCCATGTCATATGCGATGATGGTTCTTTCTTCCCCAATTAAGAAAATAATATTTCATTCTAGGTAAATTGCAATCGCTGTGTAGTCCGCATCACAATCTAGGAAACCAAATTGAATATCAGTCTTTCCAAACACATTTAGCGTGCTGACAGTATGCTTCAATGTCCATTCATTAGTACCATAGTCTTCAAGGATCCAGATTGAAAGTTGGGACATATTGCGACCACCAATAGTACATACACACAAGTGACCCTGAGCTTGATGGATGGAGGGTTGAGCACCACTAGGCCAATGAATTCTCCTACATGTGTTTCTCTCTATATTAACAGCAAGTATCTAAGAGTACCCATCTGAGTACCCCATAATGTGTAGAAAACCGTTAAGAGATACACTTGTTGATCTAAAACATGTCACATCAGTACCCTAGCCCCATTGAGATTGCTTATAGATTCATGCTGCAGTTTGAGATGAGTAGATCTCTGCACCTACGCACTCACCCTCCTCCTCCACATATTGAATCACATGGAAGTGCGAGGAGGCTGACAGATCAAACACCAAGCAAGACTCACAACCCTTATGGATGCTAGGTGGCAGTACCTTAAACTTCTAGGTTGCAGGATTGCAGACGACATAGCGGTATACAGCAGTAGCCCAAAGGATGAGGCCGTTGCAGCAATATGAGATAGCTACATTGTTAAATAGGAAGGGCAAGAAGGACAAGTTGGGGCGTTCACCGGTGACGCTTGTGAAGTTTTGATTGTTGTTTTTGGTGTCATAGAAGAAGCCGACCACAATCTGGGGCAGCACCTTACGGTTGTCGGAGATGAGGCGCTTCTAGGAGTGACAGACACATTTGCAGCAGCACAAGGAGCAGGCTAGGATGCGGTGGAGAATGTTGAGAAAGAGATCGTCTGTGAGGCTAGCCACTGTGTTCCTATGGTTGGGGGCCTCCTCTATTTTGAAGAGCCTACGATCATCAGTGTGCCACAGGATGAGAGCTTCCTTACTAACAAGATCTAAAAAGGAAAATAATCCGATAAAGATCTATCAGTCAAGTGCGAAAGCATACCCTTGCCTTTGGATTTGGCGGCGGCGTGGCATGAGGCGCGCAATAGTTCACACAAATTGCAAGAGGAACAATGCACTGGACGTGTGGGAGGTGGCGGCGGCACAGCGTGAGGCGTGCAATGATTCGCATAAATTGCTAGAGAGGAACAATGCGCCAACCTTGAAGATGGAGAAGTGGAAGTATATAGGGAGTAATGGTGATGCAACTGTGTTGTGGGTAGTTGGGAAATAACTCATGCTAAAGTTACTACCGCCGGTAGACCAAACAGTCATGTAGGGCCGGCAGCCATAACTCCTATCCTAGTCGGCTCGGCTTTTTATACGACGGAGAAAATATCACTATCGCATCTATTGTTAACCTGTGGGTGGTAAAAGTTTCAACTACCGGTTTCCTTCCTTAGGAGGCCTTGCTATCGGTCCAACCGGCGGTGGAAGTATAACACAGTCGCTTCTATCGCTACAGTAGTGAAAGTGGCGACACTGATATATCAATATGTAATAGTGGCAGTACGGAGTGAGATAGATTCAATTATATCTAATGGAACTTAGGAAGTTGTTGAACGTCCTTATGGGTGTAAACCTATAGGATGCAAATGGGTATTCAAGAAAAAGCTTAGGCCTGATGGTACAATTGAGAGGTACAAGGCAAGGCTTGTGGCCAAGGGTTATACCTAGAAAGAAGGTAAAGATTTCATCGATACTTATTCACCTGTTGCTCGATTGACTACAATTCGAGTGTTACTTTCCCTGGCAGCCTCACATGGTCTTCTTGTTCATCAGATGGACATTAAGACAGCTGTCCTAAATTGAGAGTTAAATGAGGAGATCTATATGGATTAGCCGGATGGATATATAGCAAATGGTCATGAAGGCATGGTGTGTAAATTATTGAAGTCCTTATATGGCTTGAAACAATCTCCTAAGCAATGTCATGAGAAGTTCGACAGAACTTTGACATCTCCCGACTTTGTTGTGAATGAAGCTAACAAATGTGTGTACTATCGGTATGATGGGGGCGAAGGTGTGATCTTGTGTTTGTACGTTGATGACATACTTATCTTTGGAACTAACCTTGATGTGATCAAGGGGGTTAAATAATTTTTATCTAATAATTTTGAGATGAAAGATTTAGGAGAGACTGATGTTATTCTTAATATCAAGCTGTTAAGAGAAGGCAATGGTGGGGTTACACTTCTACAATCCCACTATGTGGAAAAAGGTTTTAAGTCGCTTTGGGTTTAGTAACTGTCAGCCTGCTCCTATGCCTTATGACCCTAGCGTGCCATTGAGGAAAAATTGGAGAATAGCAAGGGATCAATTGAGATACTCCTAAATTATTGGTTCGCTTATGTATTTGGCTAGTGCTACAAGGCCTGATATCTCATTTGTTGTGAGCAAACTAAGCCGGCTTGTGTTAAATCTAGGAGATAGTCATTGGCGTGCTCTTGAGAGAGTAATGTGCTACCTAAAAGGTACTGTGAGCTATGGCATTCACTATACCGGGTACCCAAAGGTACTAGAGGGTTATTATGATGCGAACTGGATATCTGATGCTGATGAGGTTCACGCCACAAGTGGATATGTGTTTCTCCTTGGAGGTGGCGCTGTTTCATGAAAATCTTGCAAGCATACCATCTTAACGAGGTCAACCATAGAAGCAGAACTTATAGCATTAGACACCACCGGTGTTGAGGTCGAGTGGCTTCGTGAACTCCTTATGGATTTACCGGTAGTAGAAAAACCTATATCGACTATTTCTATGAACTGTGATAATCAAGGTAAATAGTTCTAAAGATAATATGAAGTCCACAAGGTATGTTAAGAGGCAGCTAAAATCTATCAGAAATTTGAGAAACTCCGGAGTGATAGTATTGGACTATATCCATATGTCTAAAAATCTGGCAGATCAATTCACTAAGGGAATATCATGTAATGTAATAGATAGTAGGATGGTGAAACAAGCTAGGGATAGACTATGAGGAAATACCCTTAACTAGGCTCATATCAGATGCACGTCTTTCCTTTGCTGTAAGGTAGGTTGGTTTTTACCTTAATGTATTCTAAGTGGCTTGCTTAAGCAAAGATGTTGTCCTACAGAACATCTTTTGAGGAATACACCTATATGAGTTCAACTGCTAGTCATAGTCTATGAGATTTGGGTGATCTCTAGATACTTATGAAAGGCCCAGGAGTATGACTTATATACTCCAACCAGAGGGGATGCTTTAGGCAACCTAATATCGTAAAGGACTTAGGTGAAACTTATTTCGCACAAAACTATCAATTCAAGACATAGTCCATTGTTCGGTTGGGAAGAAGTGTAACCTCTGTTTTAGATGGATGTTTAACTTAACAGTCACCATCGAAACACTGGTATGTCAAACAATAGAGAATTGAGAGCATTTTATATGCGCCATAGAATTTGATGGGGATTGTTAGATTTAATGTGGGCGACTCATATTTTATTTAATAATTAAATCAAATAAATTCTAAGGCCATATTAGATTCTAGGTGCATTAAAATGGTGGACTGAATGTAGTTGATGGCTGAACTTGTAATGGTCATGTTTATAGCTGCGGTTACTAGTAACTCATATGATTATGGCTCTAGTTAATAGTAGCTTTCATGGTTATGGCTAGAGTTACCGGTAACTCCCATGTTCATAGCAGCGGTTACTAGTAATTCATGAGCATTTCATGATGTCTAGATTCATCCCCTCTACATTTCACCTTCCACCTTCTGCGACTATAAGAAAGGTGCGCTCGCCTTCAGCCGCGCAAATGAGGCACAACACATCCAGCACCATCGTTCTTCTGTTGAGTTGCTCTCGAGTTTCCCCGTCCCAATCCTCTGCGCGCACGGAGTGTTAGGAGAGCAGGCCTCCGAAACCGCCGTCCACATAGCGACACTTGCTCGGGTGTGCGGGTGATCAGATTTTTTTGGGAGCATCTCCGCGACTACTCGCTTCTTTCTGGTGACTGCCGATATCTTCTTCTTCCTCAGATCGTCTACTTCACGTTGGACATTCGAGGGACTACACTGCGAATATCGTCCTGCATCGACTGTGGTCCGCGATATCGAGCAACGCACTATGTCAATAGTGCGTGTGGAGCCGCTGGTGCCTTGAGCATGGGTCCCTCTGCTGGGTATAATTCTATTCTTGAATTTCTTAAATTCAATATCTTTTCCGCTATGATCTGTATGTCGTTCATGTTCATATCTGCTACCAGTGCAAGTAGTAATATCACTCACGTGCACATACATATTGTCACCAATTTACTATGGATTTTCTAGATTAAATTAAACATGAAAATATCTAAATTCCTAACAGCTCTACCTTTGCTATTGCTAGGTGCCCTTAACAATGGAATTAACCTCCTGCGGATCCTCTGTGCTCATTGGGATCATCCAATATGGCTCTCCCCACATCTGCTCAACTTGGCTGCCTCCGAGCCGACACTCCAGCGTCCCTCCCACTTCCGGCCTATCCAAGTGAAACTCTTCGACGTTGTACACCACAACGCGGCGCCCTTGCGGGTCTTCCACCGGTGTAGCACTGATCGTGTAGACGCAGTTCCTCTTTATCCCGGCGGCGGTGTCCTCACCGTCTACGCCCACCGAGAAGCCATGGAGCCTGTCAACGAACAGCGCGCGGTCGCCGATGTCGGTCACCTTGGACCACTCCGGCGTTGGTTTCTTGTGCCTGGCACGGTACACCTCGGAGAACAGCTCACAATCCATGTCCCTTGCGCGGTGGACAAGCAAGAAGACGTCGTCTGTGGAGGCGACCAGGTGGACGCAGTCGACGGCGTCGTCGTAGTCGCCACGCGGCGGCCAGATATCCGCGACCTTGTCGAGGGTCCTCGCGTCGATGACCGTGGTGACCAGAGTGCGCTGTTGGAGGACGAAGAAGAAGCCGCCGCGGTAATTCACGGTCATGCCCGACGAGATTGTCGACCGGTACAGTGTCGTCCACTCGCCGCCGCTGCCGCCGCCGCCTCCCTCGCAGAAAAACACCGTGTCGCCCCGCGCGATCATGACGCCGCGCGGCGACCGGTCCCACGCGAAGCCGTCGTCGGTGGGCGGCACCGCGCGGCGGCGGCCCTGCACGCGCGGCGCCTCGGGCTCGCACACCGACGATGGCTCCTTGTACCAGAGTGGGACGGGCAGGTCCGGGAGCGGCCTGGACTCGCCGGTGAACGGATCGACGAGGCGGGACGGGTGCCTGAAAGACGTCAGGTCCGTGGCGAGCAGAGCCCCGCCGTACGGGGACGGCACGATCCGGCGCCCAGTGACCGGGCGCAGCCGGACGCCGTCGCGCAAGCGGTCCTCGGCGAGGGAGAAGACCATGTACCCGTGCTGCGACGGGAACGCGACGCACGGTAGGGTCGTCTCCTTGTCCTCCACCGGTGGATCCTGCAGCGCCTCGGCGGCGGCGGTGATACGTGAGCTTGATGACGCGTATGATGATGATGATAATGATTCGTTCTCGTTGTCCCTATTGGGAGAGAGCATCAGGAGGGCAGAGCTGAAGCCAGCATAGTCGGAAAACCTACAAGCCTCTGCAAGCTCAACGTCGTGGTGCGGCGGCGCCATTATCGCCGATGGCGAGAATCCGCAGGCGAATCTGCTCAGTTTATCTGACAATCTTGTCAACATGCTGGGTGTCGTCGTCGTCGCGTGCATATTGCCAGCCCAACTCGTGCTTGCCATGGCGGCCGCGTTGTATATGTTTCTTCACGTGAGGAAAGAGGGATCATTGTAATGTTTGTCATAATAACATATCAGCTTGACTTTTTTTTTTTTGAATTAACATATCAGCTTGACTTTAAAGGAATCCAATTAGGATTGATCTGCATATTTTTGACGAACACAATCAGAACTACTACGGATTTGTTTCCGTCGCTGCTACATACATGTTCGTACATGACCCGGGCACCCGGCCGGTCTCATCGGAACCGCAAGGTTACTATAGACCTGAAAAAACAGTTTATGATGATTTGATAATTCATGTGTCTCCTAAAGTATAGGAAAAAATATACAATTATGTGGCTCCTGCCTAGCTACGAGAACAGAGTCAATCCAATCACTTTGTACAGAAGTGTTAAAAACAAGAGTACACACATTATCAATTATATCAATCCGTTAGATCATTTGAAAAAAAAAACAATGGTTTTTTAGGGCAAAAAAAATGCCGTGTGGATACATGAACATTGTGCGGATTATTTATGGAACAATAAAATACGTGCAGACCCCCCCCCCCCCCCCCCCCCCCCCCCCAAAAAAAAAAAAAAAGAAACAAGAAAAATTGGATATACAAGGTCTAGAACAAGGAACAGGAACTGCTAGGAATAGGAACTGCCCATGGAAGACAAGGGCCCAAGATACTGATGGAGATGACAGTGAAGAACAAGATCAGCATGTAAAATCTGATTCAGCAACAACGGCTCAAGATATTGATGAAGGAGATGACAGTGAGAACCAAGATCAGCATGTAAATATTTTCCTGAATAGAATTAGAAACATGAGAAGTGAATCATTAGCAAACAAGATATTTCAGATTTCACTAGGTCGCTGCGAAAGAACCAAACATGACTAAAAACTAGAGTACCAACTGTACTTGGGTTTGGAATTGAAGTTTATATTTGATAATGTATGATCAGAATATCAAACGTGCAAATTATATCTAGAGGTACTAAACATGGTACTCCATACGTTCCAAATTATAAGTAGTTTTGGCTTCTCTACATACATATGCTTTACTACATATCTAGAAAGCTATGTATCTAGAAAAAAAAGAACAACTTATAGTTTGGAATGGAGGGAGTACCATTCAAAGTTTCATAGCACAAAATGTGAAATTCCCACCCTACTTGTTACCCTAAGAAACTTTATGATGCATGATATAATTATGTTTAATTGGTAAGTAAGATGTCTTCTAGAGAAAACAGAGATACAGTTCAAATATCTTGGTTGTGCATTCCCACAAGCAATGTGGCACAGGAATTAAGACTGAAATATTGTTGGATATCACAAACTGAAGTGACATCAATGCATCCGAAAAGGAAACCTTGCACATCTGATGCTCATGCTAGCCAAGACAACCTGGTAGATGTCAGCCACGTGGATTCGTGCAGTATACTGCTTAGATTCTCGCAACTTTTGTCTCTGTGACAAAGATTTGCCCTTGGCTAAGGTGTCCAAAGCACTGCAGTAAACAGGGTCGAGTCATTGGAATATAAGAAAAGAACTATGAAACAAAGGATTTCACACAACAGTCATCAAGGTACTACAACAGTCTCCAATAATATATTCCTTATGTCATAATCTATTCTATTATTTGGCCTGGCATTATTATAGATATGTTTCAGTTTTCATAAGCTTTACACAGTGCTACTAATCAGCATGTCAACAAATGTTCCATTTTTGGTCAAACTGAATTAGTAGAAATTAAAATGGTGAAATGGAATGAAATTTCAGCAGGTCAAAACCTTCTTCCAGGCCCATATATTCCACCTAAACGGAATATAAAAGCTGACAGATTTGGATCATCAATAAGATTCAGCCATCCTTTTTCTGCATTATATCTTAAGTTCTTAACTTGGCAGACTCGCTCTTTGGGTTTACTGTATGACTGCATGCACAGCAGTGTATTTAGATTTCTATTAAAATGTACTTCTGGACAAGAAAAGAGCTTTCTAAGGAAAATCTCTTATATGATGGACAAGAAAAGCCCCTTACTCCTCATCAACCAATATACCACCACAATCACCATACACACCTGAAAGTAATTTAGTGTTACAAAGTAGCTTTCTAAGGAAAATCTCTTATATGGTGCACTGCACGCAGCATGCTTTGTTATTACCCTTGACTCAGCTTCAATGTTTGACAACTTCAAATTAAGTGCATGACAAGAGAAAAAGAAACATATTCATTGAGTAATGCGTCAACTGCAATAGCTGCCCTGTGCAAATCACCCACAGATCTCCAAATGCAGTGCTAGCCACAAAAAGCTTGTAAATATACTTCATGCCAGTTTGTTGTATAGTTAATGGCTAACATGATATAAGCAGAAGAATGGAAGAAACACTCTGCTCAATTTGATGTTACTCCACATAATATGTTGGCAACTAAATAAGATTTATATATATGAGGGGTCTATCCCCATGTTTGGATGTTTGTGTGTATTAGACAGTGAAATTTCAAGTCTCTGCATCACAACTGTTTAGAGAAGATATTTGTTTTTCTTCCCCGCTATTTGAGCCTGCTCGTTTTCATAGGAAACGTCAATTTCTAATGATACTGCAAGAATAAGGCTCTGTTTGATTCTTTAGTCGCTCCTAAAATTCCTGTCACATCGAATGTTTAGATACTAATAAGGAGCATTAAATATAGATTAATTACAAAACCAATTACATAGATGGAGGCTAATTTGCGAGACGAATCTATTAAGCCTAATTAGTTCACGATTTGACAATATGATGCTACAGTGAACATGTGCTAATGATGGATTAATTAGGCTTAATAGATTCGTCTCGTGAATTAGCCTCCATCTGTGTAATTAGTTTTATAATTAGCTCATGTTTAGTCCTTCTAATTAGCATCCGAATATTCGATGTGACATGAATTTTAGGAGCGACTAAAGAACCAAACACCCCCTAAGAAAATCCCCGCCCCCCTCCCCCCCTCCCCCTCAGGTCTTGGGTTCAACTCCCTATGGAAGTGAATTTAAAAAGGCCTGGGTTAAAATACACCCCTCAGTAGCTGTGTTCCTGAGTTATACGTGTAACCATCTGAATCGGTTTTAGCGAGATACACTTGTCCACAGCATGTCCAGGGCAGCTGGCCTTTGGGGTGTTTCTCGGCCTGCACGTGAGAAGCTTCTTCTTAGTGCAACGCCGTTGGGGTGGTCCTTTTCTTTAATATTGCAGATTTTAGCTTATGAACAAAATATTGACATATTTAGTGTGGAAATTCCCGACTGATTTCAGCAATTCTCTTGACTAACCCCAATAAAACTTGACAACTTTGAGCAGCAGGTGAGCAACTTCACCCTGACAACCCTGAAATCCCCAACCCCAAGTAGCATATGATTTACAAATAATGAACAGGTTAAATGAAAATATCATGCAATTAAAGCTGAATGTGCACAAAATATTTGAGAGCTTACTTGTTGACGAAAGGTAGCATAACCATTCAAGATTACCATGGCTGAGTATTCTCCTCAGGTCTTCATCTAAATTAAGTAGCTGGGGGTAACAGGTGCAAATTACCATAAAGTGAAATCCAGTTAGCACTAAAGCTTGATCAAACAAACACAAGCAATGATTGACATACAACTTACAGGATCACCAATTCCAGGTATGGGTGGGATGGAGATGAGCAAGTGAGTTGCTTGTCGCAAACTGTGAATATTTTCCAGGCTGGAAGTGACATATCTATCAGTAAGAAGCACTTAAAAGTCAAACAAGCACAGAGATATTTATGTACAGAAACATACTACCATCACACCCATTAATACGAGCAAGAGGATGTGGAGAACACGTACTAGTAACAAGGGGTGCTCAGACCTCAGAATGGAGTCAGATACACAGTTTGATATCATGGTAACAAGTAAAATAACCTCTACCAACCAGCCTATCTGATAGGCTTGAAGGACGGCTAGTTCATCTATGCCATAAACAGTTGCCTAGTGCAAGCAATGTGTTACAAAGCCAAACTAATGGATTAGTAACCAAAAAGAACCTTGTTACCATCTGCTTCTGCATGATTTCACCAGAAACTGCTATAAGCCCATCTCTACGTTCTTTGCAAGTAAAATTTGTCAGTGGGATTCCTATCATAAAGGGAATAATCAGTGGGCTATAGGAGGGGCTTCCCACCTGCTTACTAGTTCTTACAGGTGAATTGAGCAACTTATTGACGATTTAGGCTGTTTCTGCTTTCATTATATTTTTTATTCATTATTTAGAAATGTTTCTGGCTGATGAACCATCAATGTTCAAGCACAAACGGGGCAGGCTAGAAACAAGTGCAAGAACGAAAAGGGAACAGGATAAGCAGCACGAATCCACACCTGCTCTCTGTAGCATCGAAAACGGAAGCATTCATGCCCAGCATCTCGAGCTCCCTCTTCTTGGTGACACTGGTGCACGTCCCGGAGACCTGCCTGCAGATTCATCCACCCACTCCCAAATCAGGAATCAGGCTGAGACAGGGAATTGGACATTAGGAAGGAGCGAGCTCGATTTGCGCAGGCGCCGCCCAGCCAGCGAGAAGCAGGGGGTGAGGTGGGCGGGGCAAGAGTGAGGGGGTAACCAACCAGCCCTGCGCGAGGAGGCGCTGCGAGACGTAGTGGCCGACGAAGCCCGCGCCGAACACGAACATTTGCCGAGGCTGAGGTGCCCAGGCCACCGGCACTGCCGCCGCCGTCTTGGGGGCGATTCCTGGAATCATCGTGATTCGCGCTTCTGGCCCGCAAGAAGACTGTGGTGGAAATTAACAGGATCACAAATTCGCAGAATTGCAGTTCAAAATAGCAATCAATTGGTTGAATCCAGTGAATCCACTACAAGAACCTATGTGTGGGTGGTTCTGTTCTCGGTGTAGGCCGCACACGCGGATGAGTCCTGCCAACCTCTCAAGTGAAGACAGAGGCGGAGATCCACCTACGGCAGGGTACGGCAGCTGCCCCAGCTAGCTGAACTGAAGACCCCACTCCTTTCTTCTCCTTCCAATGGCCTGTGTCTGCGGCGGAGATTTTCGTTGTTGGCGTTTGGTGCCTCCAGCACCCGACCGAGGAAGACGACGACGCCTCAGAAATTAGCCTTGATGGACTGGCAGTACTCTGGCCCAGTTGATACTTAGCAACGGCGGCCCAACAGGCCAAGCTAGCTCAACATAAGCTCGTGCCATCCCTTTCGGCCTCTCCGTTTGCCTGATCGCGGCAGTGCCCGGCGATTTTTCTTTTGTGCAAATCCTTTTACACGAGTAATAATAAAGAGAATTTCAAAGTATCACATTTTGAATTTTTTGTGGAACCAAAATTAAGGACTCCAAAAAAACTTTGTGATTTTCTAAAATATATGCTAAAAATTAAGGGTAACCCATTTTATTTGTATTTGTCATCCTAGCTTTTGCACTTTTAAGACCAATTTTTTTCTAAAATGCTACTCTCTAGGTCCCAAATCGTAGGTTATTCCAACTTTCTTAAAAATACAAAGCATCTCAAGTACTTTTTATATATTATTAGTCAAACTTACTCCTTCGAGTGCAAGATAAGCACTGATTTTGGGACGGAAAAAGTATGCTATAGCTGATCCTTTGGACACATTGTGCTATCTTTGAGTGATATGTACGTTTCTTACATATAGTAACTCACTCACCATTAGAAATAAGGCCCAAATCGGTATTACTACTAGCAAAAGAAAAATTCGATGTCTACCGCGTCAAGGTTTAGCTCACACGCTATCAAATCAAGTTGCGTGTGTTATACTACTACTTATAATAAAAATATATATACGTAGTGGTTTCGTCCAAAGAAAAATCGTGTGCGCGCCCCCACCAACGTTCGCAGCGCTGGTACGGTTTCTGGGCAAAACCCGTCTCAACCCGTGGCTATCAGAGGGTGCGCACACGGTTGAGCGAGGACGCGTACGCAACAACGAGCCTGGCGGCTGGTGCCACGGAGCGCATCAGGAACATGACGATCGCGTGCCATGAGCACCGCGGCATGCCGCCGGTAGTCAACGAGGTCCGGTGCAGATGGAGGAAGCGACGGCGCGGCCCTAAAGACATGGTAGTTGTGAGGCCCGTCTTTCCCTCCTGGAGGCGGCGCAAACGAGATCCTCCGTTGTGCCCGTGCTGTTTGTCTTTGCCGTAGTCAGGCCCGGTCCTGTCAATTTATGGGCCTAGAGCTTGGCCAGAAAGATGGGCCCTTCATTTACGACAACGCGCAAGAATGACGCCGGACGCGAAGACGCAGCTATGAAGCGACGAAGAGAGCGGCCGCGGCGGAAGGGAAATCGACAGTTCCTCACACGCTCCAGTATTTTTGGGCCACATATATGATTTTCTATTGGACCAGAGTATACCAGTTATAGCTTATAGTGTGTACATACCTGGGATTAGGCCCCTTGGCTTCGAGGGCCCTGTGCCAATGCACAGCTCGCACCCCCCAGGGCCGGGCCTGGCCGTAGTGGTGGTTGGTGGTGACCCGCGGGGGCTGGCGACGGCTTGGCTGGAAACGGTTTGCGAAGACCGGCGCGGACCTGCTCACGCTTGCCAGTGACTAGGACTGCTTCGGCAGCGATAGCCAGCTGAAGGCGTCTTCCTGCGGTCGTTGTTGTGGCGGCACGACAACGGTAACCCCAGGCTTATTTCGCCTGCAGTGGTTCTTTGGTTGTCGACTCTTTGTGAGGGTGGTGGTTTTTTGTTTTTCTGTACAGGTTTTATTGTATTTTGCTTCTGCTCTATTAATACACGCACAGCAAATTTCTTGCTGGTGCCTTAAACAAACACGGCAGGCCCTAGACGATCTTGATGTCGGGCTGGTTCCAAGAGTAGGCACTGGTGCCAGCCGCCGAGGGTTGCCGGCTGTGGGGACTGGGGAGGCACGAGAGCACCTCGGACTCCTGCTCCATCGCGAGTCCGCGCGGCAAGGTGTGCGTCCATGGCGGCACGGAACACGATGTTGGCCCTGACGTGCCTGCCCATCACGAACACCACCCTGCCGACGACAGCGTGCGGGCGCACCCGCAAGACGGCGCCGCGGGGAGACGTTAGTTCACGGTCGGGACGACCGCCGGGGCGGCGACGGCGAGCATCGTGCAGGTGTTGTGGAACGGTTCAAAGGCCGCGCGGAAAAGGCATGCCCGCACCGGAAGCCGTGGGAGTACTGGAGTAGACGATCCGGAGCAGCTGGTCGTGGACGCCGGACCCGGACGGCACGAAGAGGCGGAGGGCCGTGCCGATAGCAGCAGCATCGATGATATAGGAAGGCGCTCGGTGCGTGGCGGCGGCGTCGACAACAGGAAGAAGAGATAATCGACGGGTTAAGCGTTTTCTACCCGATTTAACCCAGCCCGTAAGTTGCGTCAGGGTGCGGTTTGCTATGGTCTGGTTTCTGGGTTGGGCTGGGTTGTAACTGGACCACGCGCCTTGCTTGCTGGGACCCACCACCGTCCGCAGCGCCGCGACTCCGCGAGGTCTCCGAATACGGACGCGCCTTGCTTGCTGGGCCCAGCCACCGTCCGCAGCCGCCGCGAAGTCTCCGACTCCGATAGGCTCGTGAGGTCTCCAACACCGCCGGAGAGCACGTCCGGCGCGCCCACGCGGGTCATGATCGCCAAAACAGCGCACCCATGCGGAGGTCGTGGCACTAAACTGCCGCAGCTTACAACCACAACAGCGCCATCGACAACCTCGCCAGAGGCACGCCAGCCACCGGCGAGCCGACGACCTCGCCGCAGGAGCGCCCGAGATGGAAGGCCTCAGCTTGCTGCCATAAGCAGCCTGTTCGGTTGGCTGGTTCTTATCGTTGCTAGTTCGTGAAGAAGTACTATTGACTGGTTTATATAAGAAAAAAATACTATTTTAACTAAAAATTTACGATCATTTACGATAAGCCACAGCCGAACAAACATGCTCAAGATATCCGAGCTCGTCGCTGTGATCGCTGGCGGTGGGAACGCATCGATATGCCCGGGTGCTATATGTTGGAGTTGTTCCAAATTCACTCCAAGATATAGGCCAGGCTTCTGACGGAGCGAAGCGGAGGCCCGTCGCCGGAGGCTTGGGCCGGAAAAACAAGATGAAACATTGTTCCGACTGATTTAGTATGAGAGAAAAACATTGTTTCAGCTGGAAAAAAATAAGCTGAAAAAGACGAATTATAAGAGAAGCGGACATGGTCATTATGGTCCCGTTCGCTGGTCTGAAACTTGGCTGAAACTGGCTGAAAAACACTGTTCCGGCTGAATTGTTGTGAGAAAAAAATGTTATTCTGATTGAAAAAAGAAGCCGAACAAACCGAATATAGGGCCATATGTCATTTCAAATGGGCTCCAAAAGGAGAGAATCGAACTGGATGTGCGTTTATACGTAGGCCGTAGGCGGCGCATTTCTTTCAGAATCTACCCTACCGCCTAGCTAGTACACGTAACAAAAGCAAGCAAGCCAGCGGACACGAGTGTACGAGGAAAAATGGCTAACGTTCATGGCTGCAAGGACTTCCATGTCCGAGTCGTGAGCCGTCGCCTCGTGATGGCCTTCGACACCACCATCGCGCCGCACGTCGTCGCCGTCTCCAACCTCGATCTCCTCCCGCAAACCACACAGGTCGCCATGTTCTGCCTCTACCCCAAGCCTCGGGCCACCATGGCCTTCGACGCCGTCGTGGCTACCTTCGAGGCAGGCTTGGCTACCTTGCTGAACCACTACTTCCTGCTCGCCGGCCGCATCGCCACCAACCTGAGCTCCGGCCTCCCCGAGGTTCACTGCAGCAACCAAGGTGCGGAGCTTGTGGGCGGGGAAGCCACCGGCGCGGCGCTGGCGAGCTTGAACTACGCCGAGATAAGCGCGTCCTTGAGGATGATCCAGCTGCCGTACGGCGACGACGTGGCGCTGTCTGTTCAGGTGGTGGCGTTCTCGTGCGGCGGCTTCACCGTGGCGTGGTCCACCAACCACCTGCTCGTCGACGGGAGAGCGCTCAGCTCGCTCGTCAGCGCGTGGTCAGAGCTCGCCTTGTTGGGGAAGCTCTCCACGGGGTCCCAGCCGAACCTCGACCGCTCCGTGTTACGGCCTCGCCCGACGCCGTCATACAGCGCCGACGATCTCAACGAGGCGTTCACGGCGGTGGACGCCAGGAGCCAGGTCAACGTCCTCACATGCCAGCAGAGCTTCGTCGAGCGCCTGTACTACGTCGACGCGTCCGACATCGCCTGGTTGCGCGAGGAGGCGAGCCGAAACGGCCGGCGCGCGACTCGCGTACAGGCTGTTTCGGCCTACCTCTGGAAGGCCCTCGCCGGCGTCGTGGGCGCGGCGGACGCACACTGTCGGATGGGATGGTGGGTGGACGGGCGCCCACGGCTCACATCGCCGCCGGAGCTCCGCACCGCGATGCGGGCAACGTCACCACCTTCGTGCTCCGAGAGGAGCGCGTGGACGACGTTGCGCGGGCGCCGCTGGCGGACGTGGCCGCCATGGTGAGCGACACGATCACAGCGCCGGCGTACGAGCACTTCCAGGAGCTGGTGAATCAAACTACTTAGATTTGACTAATAAATTTCTAAAATGGCATCAACATCTATAACTCTAAAGTAGACATATAAAAAATATAATTAATGATGATCTAATAATACTTATTTAATATGATAGATATTAATATATTTTTATATAAATTTGATTAAACTTAAGATGCATTGCCTTAGCACAGTGCTATATTATCCTTTCTATGACGCATTGCCTTAGCTTAATGCTATATTATACTTTCTATGATGCACAACTTAAGATGCACTGCCTTAGTCACTGCATCATCAATCGTCCTACGTGGGTAAAATCGATGAGAAGACTAGTCACTGCACAATGCTCAACGAACCTTGGCGTCTGAACCCAGAAAACGCCATTGCCCAGAGCCCAGACTGACCCTAGATCCCGGTTCGGTCCAAAATTCAGATGGCTGGAAAACATAACTCACAATTGAGATAGGGTGCAGCACCCAGATAAGCCATGGAAGCAACACCAAACAAACTCTCGATTAAGCGTCCGCAAACACTGCACAGCGCAGCTGGATTGCTGGGTGCAAGGGCAGCTCACACTAAGGTAAGACCTCGCACATTTAGCATTCCCATGACATAATCTCTGCTTGGTGCAAACAGCAAGCCACTGCTTGATAGTTTACAACCATGCTGTTTATTATTACAGCAAGATTGAGGTAAAGCAACAAGCATACAGGTAAAGCTTATTATTGATCATATTAATATCACCTGGAAATGGCTAAATAGTTGGGTATTAGTATAATGCTTATCTAAGCAGCACAATAGCGCCACTGCAGCACGTCAACGGCTTGTTTGTGGACACGGGCATCCCCAGCGGCTACCACGTTGAAACCTACAAATAAATCAATAGTGCAGCATGAGATGAACTGAAATTTTGCTGATCAAAAGCAAGAACTACGCGACCTAAGTGACAATAGAGCAAGTTTTTGCCGTAATGCAGTTTGGCGTAATTATCTTATGAAATTACTGAAACCAGAGGGCCACTCTGAGCTGAGGCAACATTGAAAGGACTTAGAGACAGCAAAAATAGATTGATGATTGGGAAGTGAAGATTACACTTGTGGGCCGTGATTCTGCAGTAACCGGCCAATGGAGCCTGTCCCCTCCAGTCAGTTATTGACCCTCCAGCTCCTTCAATGACAGGTACCACGGAGAGGAAATCATATGGTTGCACCAAGCCACCAACAAAATCAGTTATCGTAGTAAACAACTCTCATTCATTCAGGCAGTAAACGCATGCTACATTGACTGCTCTTATTCTACAAATATGATCACAGTTTTTCATTTCCCTAAGATTGTGCTAGCAACTATAGTCATGTGAAATCAAATCTGAGTTTAGAGAATAATTTTTCTAAACTACTGTTCTTTATCATGCATGAAGATAACTTCCTTATGATATCACATATATCTTTTCAAAATTCAAATGATTAACAGCTACAAGTATTAAATGATACAGAAGTTGAGATAGCATGATTCTAGTCGTTATCTAGAGGCATCAAAACAATAACTAGTACCAACCAACTACTAGCATCATTGTATGCAGATGAGAATAAAAGAAGGGAAAGATTGCTACACTAAAAGCTTGCTACATAAGCATAATCGACAAATTTGGTACAGCTAAAACACCGATCCAGAAAACAATTGTCGGTGTTTTGAACCGCCGACTAGTAAATTTGTGTTTGCGCGTCTGGCCCGTATGGTGTGCTCGGAGGACACAATGGTTTATACTGGTTCGGGCGGAATGTCCCTACGTCCAGTTTGAGGCTGCTCGTGTTACCGGCACTTGTTTGTAGTAGGGGTTACAAATGGGCAAGAGAGGAAGAAGGTCCCAAGTCTCTGATGGAAGGATCGAATGGAGTTGAGTCTAGTTGAACTCAATCCCTTGAGCCGTTCAGCGTTTAGCCGTGCCCTTCGTGGGCGTCCTGCTTCCCCTTTTATAGTTGAAGGGGAAGGCACAGGTCACACGAGAGAGAGAGAGAAAAGCGAGGAGGAAGAAGGCTTCCGGGGTAACGGCGCCCTTCATCTCCTTTACGTGGGTCCCGCCGGTCCTGTAAATGATGACGGGGACGGCTCCATGTCGCGACCCTGTTCATCACTGGCGCTATACGTGGGCGTCGTCAGCCGGTCGTGGCGCTCCATTCCGTTCCAGCGGGCGGCATGGTTAGCAGATACCCCCGTCGGAAATCGTACGGGGATTAGGTAGCATAGCGCCGGCACGCCCGACACTGTTGGTGACGTGAGTCCTCAGGTATGGCCCGTTGTGGCCGCGGGTCTCGTCAAGACGCGCCTACTCCCCTTCTGGTGTCAGAAGTTTGACCCTAGGTTCGTACTCTTAGACCCATAGTGGTTGGAGGCGGTACGGACCCCCGTCGGGCGAGGTGGAATCCCCCTTCGAGGGGTCTGGCGAGGCGAAATCCGCGCCCGAGGGGTCGAGTGAGACGGAGCCCGCACCCTCGGGGTCAGACGTGATGGAGCCTATGCCCTCGGGGTCGGGCGACACGGAGCTCGCGCCCTCGGGGTCGGGCGTGACGTTGCCCGCGCCCTCGGGGTCGGGCGACATGGAGCTCGTACCTTCGGGGTCGAGCGAGACCAAAATACGCGCTTGACCATCCGGGCGAGTTGACATCAGGGCCATTGCAGACACCGAGCTAGAGCAGCTAGAGGCACAATAGGAGGACATGGTCGAGAGCGACCCGACTGACAGCTCAGATGAGGACTACCAGACTATCCTGCATATGCCACCACGTGCACACGACAGAGAGGCCGGTGGCTCTAGTTCAGCTCCACCACGGTCGCCTCAGACCGACCGTGATTTGATTGCTATACTTGAGAGGATGCAGCAGGACCAGGCACAGCAGGCACAGGCTACTGCAGCCGCTTCACTTCCTGTTTCAGAGTTAGAGGGTCAGCCGTCGCTCGCTCCAGCCGGTCTGACATTTCTGAGTCCAGAGTCAAATGATGATGCTACTCAGTTTCAGATCTCTCACTGCACCTCAGCGCCCGACTCATCTGCTCCTGTCCCACCGTCCAACCCTTAGGTTTTGGTGCTTTACGCCAAAAGGGGAGAGGGAGCGAGTATGTTAGACTTAGGGGGAGCGTGTCAGATGGACTCATTCTTTTGTGTGTGATACTTCAGGCATTCACGTTTACTTTCATGCATTGTAATATATGTGTTATATGTGTGATTGTGAGACTTATGTGACATATGTGCTCTCTACTTTGATATATTTATGTCATGTCACTTGTTTATGCTCATTTGCTTTGCTTCCGTGTTATACTTCGTTTTCAAATGAGCATTATGTTTCGTACTCATGCTTATTTCATATCTTTTGAGTACATTATGTTGGCTTGGTTCATTTAAGCATTCCTAGCCCTTTTGATCTTACTGTCAATTGCTTATATAAACCAAGCATGTTGAAAACATCACCCATCTCTTATTCACATACTTGAGTTGGTGTTGTCATCAATCACCAAAAAGGGGAAGATTAAAAGCATCTAGGCCCTTAGTTGGGTTTCGATGATTAATGACGACACAAGATTACTGTGACTAACGTGTGTTTTGCAGAGGCAATTTGAGTTAGGTCATGATAATGATGATTGTTTGGGCAATTATGGTTTTCATGCCCCTGTCGATGGAAATCGTTTTGGTTTTCAAAGGATGGACGACAAGGTTAAGGACAGACTAGTTCTAAGTGTCATTTGACTTTAGAGAGACATTTAGAGTAGTTTAGGACTTTGTTTTTTTTTTTTGGCTGTATTATTAATGGGGGTATGAACGAGTAGCTTAACCTAGATGAGTCTAATGGTTTAGGTGTGGTGCACACTTGTCAAATTTAGCACTAGGTAGCTCAGGGCTTGCCCTAGGATCGATTGGAGACAAACTCATTCACAAAGGTTTTGAATTAGAAGTGAATGGAGTGTTGATTGTACTGACCGGACGCTGAAGAAGGTGTGACCGGACGCTGTGGCGGCGGGTCCGGTCAGTGGTTGCATGCGTAGTAGAACCTCAGGCATCGACTGAACGCTAAACCAAAAAGGAATCGGACGCATCGGGGCCCGCAACTATAGCAGCGGTGGTTCAGCGAGCAGGATCGGACGCTACATAAGAACTGATCGGACACGCGCGTACCTGGAGTCCGGTCAACATCAGTAAGGGTCCAGAGAGCAAATTTGCGGACCTAACGTGTCCGGTCAAGACCGATCGGGCTCTGCTAAGCGTCAGGTCACTCCAACGGTCGTCTCTGACAGCCCGGTGTGCTGTTGCAGCGGAGAACTGACTGGACGCGTCCGGTCACCTTGACCTGCGCGTTCGGTCACCACGTAATGTGCTGAGTTGGACAATAACAGTTATGTTTTGAATGAGGGTGTATAAATACATCTCCTACTTGTCCAATTCAGCCTTCTTGCCCATTTGTTCAGCTGAGAAATACCTTTGGAGTGCAAGGAAGTGCAAGAGCCTAGTGGGGTAATTGAGATTTAAGAATCCAAGATTAAGAACCTCATTAGTGCATAGGGAGTAGCAAGTGTGCATCCACCTTTCTCATTAGGCTTGTTATGATCAAGTGAGAGTTTGTGCTTGTTACTCTTGGTGATCACCATCACCTAGACGACTCGGTGGTGATTGTAAGCTTAGTGATCATCCGGCGGAGCTTATGAATGACCCAAGTTGTCTTGTGAGAGGTTGTGGACGATTCACCACGACTGAGTGTGGAAGAATCAGCACGTAGAGAGCACTTGATCCTTGCGTGGATCAAGGGAAAGCTCCACCCTTGCGCGGGTGCTCCAACGAGGACTAGTGGGGAGTGGTGACTCTCTGATACCTCGGAAAAATATCGCCGCGTTCCTCTTCCTCTCTTTACTTTGAGCATTTATATTTGACCAATTCCATTCATGTCTTTACATTCTTAGAATTTTCATGCTAGAGTAAGATTGAAATCTAGGGTGCAAAACTTTTGTGGGGTAGAATAATAGAAACACTTTTAGGCACAAGGGGGTGAAATGGGCTAAGTGTAGGGCTTAATTATTGCAAGAAATTTAGAATTAGTCCAATTCACCACTCCTCTTGAACATCTTGATTCTTTCATAGTGTATGTGGATTGTATTGCTTTGTGCGCCGTATGTACGTGTCGAGAGCGTTAGAGGTGTTGCTAGGCATGATTGTGTACTCCCTCTAGCTAGTTTGATCTTCAACAATTGATAGTATAACTTTTGGCTGCAAATGTCAATGAAGTTACTACTACATCTGTCCTAGTAGAAAGCATACAATTCTAGATTTGATCTGAATCAAACTACTTAGGTTTGACTAAGTTTATAAAATTGTATCAACGTCTATAACTCCAAAAAAATATACTATAAAAATATACTTAATAATGATCTAATAATATTTATTCAGTATGCTAAATATTAATATTTTAATATAAATTTGATAAATTTAAATTGACTAGACACACTAGAATTTTATTTTTTTAGAAACGAGGGAGTGGATCGAATAATATACTCCCTCTGTTCCAAAAAAAATTGTAATCCTAGGATTTAAATCTTGTCTCAAAAAACATGTAATTCTATGTTTTGATTAGTTTTTTCAAGTGGGGTCCACCCAATAATAAACAACCAAAAAAACCACCACATGGCTCATGACACTAAATAATGTAAAAAAATTTGAACTTGTGGAGAATTCTCTACAGAAAGATTACTTCCTATGGAAGTTTCTAGAGTAGTTAATAATATAGCAAGGGTACATGCATAATTTCACATGTCTGCTAATCTAGCCTTGAAATTTAAGATTTATAATCTTTCTGGGACAGGGTGAGTAATTATCAGTAGTGCTGATCTCTGCATTCCCCTGCCCCCTGTGTTAGTCGCTGAATTCTTACTCTTGGTAGTAGAAGAATTCTTACTCTCATCGAGAGAGGATGGCACTAGGAGTTGGGGCAATTTTCTTGTCTATTTCTCACACAAGCTCACATAAATGCCATACCAACCTGAGGAGTTGGGGTTACATATTTATAGGTTGCTAGCCAGCCAAGCATATGCCAAGATGCTAGTCTAAGATGCTAGTCTAAGATGCTAATATGCTGTCCTAGCTAAGATGCTGTCCTCTAGTCTAAGATGCTGTCCTCTAAGATGCTGTCCTCTAGTCTAAGATGCTGTCCTAAAAACAGAAAAACAGCCACAAGGACCATATGAGCATCACAACCCCACAAAGACCAGCCACACATGAGACTTATCCATCATTCTCCCCCTAAGTCTTGTGCGTCGTCTTGTGGGAGAGTTGAACCATCCCGGTCCTGGAGCAGAGCTCAAGGAACTTGATCCTCCCAAGGGGCTTGGTGAGCAGGTCCGCAAGCTGGTCCTTGGTGTTGATGTAGCTCGCCTTGATGCTCCCTTCCTCCAAACAGCCTCGGATGAAGTGGTACCTCACCCGGATGTGCTTGCTGCGTTCGTGGAACACGGGGATCTTTGCTAGGGCCAGAGCGGACTTGCTGTCCACCATGAGCTCCACCGCTCTAGTGTCTCTGCCGAGGAGATCACCAAGCAGTCGAGCGAGCCAGAGCGCCTGAGTCGAAGCGGTGGAGGCCGCTATGTACTCGGCCTCGCAGCTGGACAGGGCCACCACCTGCTGCTTGACCGACTGCCAGCTAACGAGGCACTTGCCGAGGAAGAAGAGGATCCCGCTCGTGCTCTTGCTGGTCGAGGATGCGGTAGGCCTTCGAGCCCTCCGCGTAGCCGATGAACACTCCCGGAGTGCTCCTGTCGTCGAGCTTGCTGATGTGGCCAAGCTCCTTGGCAAACGCGAGGCAGCTGAAGACCCGCAAGTGGGAGACCGCCGGCTTGCGCCCATGCCAAGCCTCGTACGGCGTCCTGCCGTCGAGCGCCTTGGTAGGCGAGCGGTTGAGGATGTAGACGGCCGTCACCACCGCCTCCCCAGAAGACAGCCGGCATCCCCCTTTGCTTGAGGAGGGCCCGAGCCATCCCCACAACCGTCTGGTTGCGCCGCTCGACGACGCCGTTCTGCTGCGGGCTGTACGGCGCGGAGTAGTGGCGCTGAATGCCCTCGTCAGCGCAGTACGACGCGAATTCAACCGCCGTGAATTCGCCGCCGTTGTCGGTGCGCAGCACGCGCAGCTTGCGGCCGCACTCCGCCTCCGCAGCAGCCTGCGCGCGCCTGATGGCGTCCGCAGCCTCTCCCTTGCTGCTGAGGACCATCACCCACATGTAGCGGGAGAGGTCGTCGACGAGCAGCAGGAAGTAGCGTCGTCCTCCCGGTGTGGCCGGTGTCACCGGGCCACACAAGTCTCCGTGCACAAGCTCGAGCCTCTCCTTGGCTCGAAAGCTAGCCCGCTGTGGAAAGGGGAGTCGCCTCTGCTTCGTCAACACGCAGACGTCGCAGAACTGCTCCACATGGTCGAGGCACGGCAGGCCTCGCACCATCTCCGTGGCACTGAGCCGCTTCAGGGCCTCAAAGTGAAGGTGCCCGAAACGCTCGTGCCACTGCCACGCCTCGTCGTCCCGACGAGCAGCGAGACAGAGGGGTTGTGCCACCTGCACGTTAAGGACGTAGAGTCGATTTGCGCTTCTGGATACCTTGGCAAGAAGGCGACGACGACGATTCCAAATCCTCATGACTCCGTCCTCAACCACCACGCGCGAACCGTTCTCATCCAGCTGTCCCAAGCTGAAGATGGAGTTCCTCAACGCGGGGATGTAGTAGACTCCGGTGAGCAGCCTGTGCTCACCAGACACGGCGGTGAAGATGATGGAGCCGACGCCCTTGATCTCCACGCCGGAGGCATCCCCAAACTTGACGGAGCCTCGGACGCTAGAGTCAAGCTCGGTGAAGAACTCCCGTCGACCGATCATGTGATGGGTGGCGCCGGTGTCGAGGCACCACCCGTCAGTCTTGTCGTTGCCGGAGCTGTCGCCGAGGAGGGCGTGTGCTTTTGGCTCGTCAAGGTGGAGGAGAGCCGCTGCGGTCGGTGCCGCTGGAGGTAGCTCGATGCTGGCATGTGCCATGAACAGAGCCGGCTCCTCCTCCGCCTGTGCGACGTGGGCCTGGCCGCGTCGTGGCTGTCGACAGTCTTTGGCCCAATGGCCAAGCTGGCCGCAGTTGCGGCAGGCGTCGTCTCGTGCCGGCTTGTGCCTGCCGGCGGCGCCGCCCTGGGCGCCTCCGCGGGCATCACCCTCGGCACGTCCTCGCGCCCTGGCCTGGGCGTCTCTGCGCGCCTTGCGTGGCTTGCCACGCTTGCGGCCGCCTGTCGCGGAAGAAGGCTCCCCCTTCCTCCGGTCACCTTGGCTGGCAAGCCACTGCTCCCGAGTGAGAAGGAGCTTCCCGCCAGTGGTGATGGGCCCCGAGAGGGACTGTGGCTCATCGCTGTCGACGACCTTGAGGCGACCTATCGCCTCCTCGATCGACATCGTGGAGAGATCCAGCAGAGACTCGATCGAGCGAGCCATTTGCTTGTACTTCTCGGGGACGCAGCGGAAGAGCTTTTCGACAGCTCTCTCCTCGCCGTAAGTGTCGTCGCCGAACTGCACCATTCTTCTGCAACAGAGTGTTGAGACGGAGAGCAAAGTCATCAACGTCATCACCTGGCTTGAAGGCCAGGTTCTCCCACTCCTTGCGAAGTGCCTGCAGTGTGGACTTGCGGGCGCGGTCGCTGCCGATGCGTGCCGCAGCGATGGCGTCCCAAGCCTCCTTGGCAGTCCGCTTGCTGGTAAGCGAGAACTGCATCTCGGGCGGGACTGCAGCGATGAGAGCATCTAGCGCCCGTCGATCTAGGTCGTAGTCGACGTCGCCGTACCGGACTGCCTCCCACATGTGCCGCACCTGGAGCTTTACCCTCATCACCGCAGCCCACTCGACGTAGTTGGTCTTGGTGAGGGTAGGCCACCCACCGCCGGGACCAACGTCCCTGACAACAGCCTGGAGCCCGTGGTAACCACGGTACCGATCCGGGGAGAGAGCCACGCTGCCTGTGAAGGCCGCGCTCTCCATCGACCCGTCGGTACCGATCCGGGGAGAGAGAGCCACGCTGCCTGTGAAGGCCGCGCTCTCCATCGACCCGTCCGCCATCGTTGCCGTGCGCGCCTCCTCCAAGAGCGCCGCCGCCGTGCACGCCTCCTCCAGGAGCGCCACCGGCGCGTCCGTGCCTGTCTGGGCTGCCGCCGCGCTCGTGGGCGTGCGCAGCTGCCCCAGGAGCGCCACCGCCGTGCGCACCTCCTCCAGGAGCGCCGCCAGCGCGTCCGCGCCTATCTGGGCTGCCGCCACGCTCGTGGACGTACGCGGCTGTCCACTGCGCCGCCCGCGCTCGCGCTGCCTCCCTCTCTAGCAGCTCGAGGTCCGCGTCGGCGGTGTCGTCAGCGGAAATGGAGCTGCCGATGCTGCCGCGCAGAGCCTCGACCTCCGCCGCCGCCGCACGCGCTGCATTCGCCGCCGCCGCTGCTTCCGCCTCCGCTCTCGCTGCTGCCAGCTCCGCCGCTGCTAGCCTCGACGCCCTTGCCGCCGCCGCAGCGGTCTCTGCCGCCGCTTGCTCGCGTTCCTCTGCCGCGGCAAGTTCGGCCTCCTGCCGACGCCGCGTGCTCGAGGCGACCGAGCGCTGAGACTGCCCTGTGGACATGACGCGCTACCGGGGGGCTGCTGCGTGGGGAGAGGGCTGCTTCAGACGAGCTGGGAGAGAAGTGAACAGGAGCGACCGGAGGAGCTGCTGCTGCCAACAACTGGGGCTGTTGTGGGGCTGGGAGAGAAGATGAGCCAGAGATGCTCAGGCTACAGGATAATACGGCTCTGATACCACTTGTTAGTCGCTGAATTCTCACTCTTGGTAGTAGGAGAATTCTTACTCTCATTGAGAGAGGATGACACTAGAAGTTGGGGCAATTTTCTTGTCTATTTCTCACACAAGCTCACACAAATGCCATACCAACCTGAGGGGTTGTGGTTACATATTTATAGGCTGCTAGCTAGCCAAGCATATGCCAAGATGCTAGTCTAAGATGCTAATATGTTGTCCTAGCTAAGATGCTGTCCTCTAAGATGCTGTCCTCTAGTCTAAGATGTTGTCCTAAAAACAGAAAAACAGCCACAAGGACCATATGAGCATCACAGCCCCACAAAGACCAGCCACACATGAGACTTATCCATCACCCTGGACGCAAGATTGCTGCCGTTAGGTGTACCAGTTTTCACCATGGTCATAAGATTGTTGAGGGCTTCTAACTTTAGTGTCTACGTCATCAATTGTCCTATACGTGAGTAAAACCGGGGAGAAGACAAAAAGACTAGTCTAGCTATTATCGAAGAGAGAAACTATACTAGAAACAGCATAATTATCACCATATTGGCCATACGTATACATGCATGCATTAATAATTAAAAAAGGAGGCTTATCGAGTCTTTATATGCGACATATACATCCTTATACCCTGCCTATTACCCAGAAAATGTCATTTCCCCAAACCCCAGGCTGGCCCCATACCCCTCTCGGTGCAGAATTCAGACCAAGGCTGGAAATCATAACTCACAATTCAGCTAGTGTGCAGCACCCAGATAAGCCATGGAAGCAAACACCAATCTAACTCTCGATTAAGCGCCCCCAAGAACTGCATCGCGCAGCTGAATTGCTGGGTGCAAGGGAAGCTCACACTAAGGTAAGACCTCGCACATTTGACATTCCCCTGACACTTATGGAGTGTTTGGTTTCGATAAACAACCCGTTTTTGATGAGATGATGCATAATGAGTCCATTCCTCAAATTAGTACTAATTACTAGCTTGCTTGTGAGGAATGAGATGGTGATGAATCAACTCATTCTATTCTACAGACCAAACAAAAAACTAAAGAGTGGGATGGTGATGGACAACTTCATATTACAAACCAAACACCCCCATAATCTCTGCTTGGTTCAAACCACTGCTTGATAGTTTACAACCATGCTGTGGATTATTTAAGTGCAAGATTGAGGCCAAGCAACAAGCATACAGAGATAAAGCTTATTATTGGTCATATAAATAGCACATGTAAATATCTAAATAGTTGGGTATTAGTATAAGGCTTAACTAAGCAGCAAGCTAGCGCCACTGCAGTGCATCAAGGGCCTGTTTGTGGACACAGGCATCCCCAGCTGCTACCACGTTGAAACCTACAAATAAATCAATAGCGAAGAATGAGATGAACTGAAATTTTGCTGATCAAAAGCAAGAAGTGCACGATTGAAGTGTCAATAGGGCAAGTTTTTCCCATAATGCAGTTTGGCATAATTATCCTATGTAATTACTGAAACCAGGGGGCCACTCTAGAGCTTATGCAACATTGAAAAGACTTAGAGACAGCAAAAAGAGCTTGATGAATTTTAATGACAAGTGAAGATTATACTTGTGGGCCGAGATTCTGCAGTAACAGTCCAAAGGAGCTTGTCCCCTCTCCAATCAGTTATTGACCCTCCAGCTCCTTCAATGACAGGTACCAGGGAGAGGAAATCGTATGGCTGCACCAAACCACCTACAAAATCAGTTATCGCAGTAAAGAACTTTCATTCATTCAGGCAGTAAATGCATGCTACATTGACTGCTGTCATTCTATTACATATATGATCACAGTTTTTCATTTCACTAACATTGCTAGTGAATATAGTCATGTGAAATCAAATCTGAGTTCAGAGAATACTTTTTCTAAACTTCTGTTCTTTATCATGCATGAAGATAACTTCCCTATGATATCACATATATATTTTCAAATGATTAACCAGATATTTCAAGTATTAAATGATTCAGAAGTTGAAACAGCACGGTTCTAGTGGTTATCTAGAAGCATCAAAACGATACATAAATGCATAGCCATCCCCATGCTTACCGTAGTACCAACCAAATACCAGCACCATTATATACAGATGAGAATAAATGAAGAGGAAGAGAACTTTAATGCTTGCTAGTTGCTACACTAAAGCTCGCTACATATGCATGATCGACCAATTTGGTACAGCTAAAACACCAATCTAGAAAATAATGAATGAAAATTTTTGGAAATTATGGTGCCCACTAGTTTTGAGTGAACCTCAGTTTCAATGTTCTTAAGCTGACTTAAGCTTTCACAATGTATGCATAATTTCTGAGGCCATCCAAACAAAACTTATAGTAAACTAAATGCTTCAGCAAGTAATTAGAAGTCAAAACCAACTCTATTTGCTTGATTTCAGTTTATTTATGGTCCTTTCCTTTCTGTTGCCAGAAAAGATAGAAAACAAGAAACCCTCTGCTGAACACAATTTAAAAGGCTAATGCCATATTCCTAAGTCATAATAAAAAAATGGACATCATACCTTCAAACCAGATTCAACAACAATGTCCACAAAACCACAGGCCAGAAGAGCATAAGCATAACAATCACAACCATAAAGTGGGACTTTCACCTGGCAATAGAGATGGTAAAATACATGTGAGTAGTGTTGACGATTGCAGAAAAACATGAAGCTATATGAGTATAAGTAACACCCATACCTTATTCCTTACACGAATAAATGCGTCCTCAGCATCTCCTTCAAAGAGATGTGGGCTTGTTGTATATCTGTCAAAGCAGAACAAAGAATTGTTATACTGTAATGCATTATTCAAGTCTGTAAAGAGATGTAACGACATAACATCTAAATACTAAAACAAATATACACACAAGAAAGCTTGTGCAAGTAAATTACAAGAGCAAACAGATATTTCTTGTCCGTTCAAAGTTGTTTGTTTCCCATCCACCCCAATCCATCTCTCTCTCAGGATTGGCTGGTCAATGACACCAATAACCTAGAGAAAGGAAGTAAAAAATCAAGCTTAACTAAAGAAATAGCAATATCAAGTATATTAGTAAAAAAAGGGCAGATCCAGTGCCGGAGGCTCCCACATGAGTGGGGTCTGGGGAAGGGAAAAACCGAGGCAAGCCTTCCCCCCGCAAAATCTGCGGAGAGGCTGCTTCGAACCCACGACCTGGTGACTCAGATCGAAAATATCATCTAGGGTTAGGTCTAGCGGGTTCTCTTTACTGTGAATGCGATATCGAGAGTAGAGAGACAGAGAGGAATAGAAGAAGAACGTGTCGAGCCTGACACCGCAGAGGGAGATGGTCCAGAAGCCGCCATCTCGTTCGTCGGTGAAGTCTGCGCACGGGCAGCGACATTCGGGGAAGAGGTCAATGAAGTCGTCGACGTCGGTGGAGCGGGGTGGCGCAGCTGGTGGCTTCCTGTCACTGGCTGCGCCCCTCTCTGGTCGGGGTTAGGGTTTAGGTTTCGGTGGGGAGCTCGGCTCACGGTAAACCTCGTACACAGAGCCGCCGGCCCCCACCTGTATATATAACGCAGTGTGATAAGGGGCCCTCCAGCCATAGTAGGCTGGGCGCCCCCGATCAGGGCGCGGATCAAAGGCTCAATTGGGCCGTTGGGTCCAGTTTGGGATTAGAGATCAATCTAACAATCTACCCCTTGATCTCCTACCATCTTTCAATTTCATATCATTTACTTTTGTTCATTCCATTACAGATTAGCGCATAGAGCATGTTTCGTCGTCACGGTCAATTGCCGATAGATTTAACAACTACAACACACCACTCTGTTCTGAAATATATACTTAACTTTGGGCCTTCTTTTGTTCAGGAATTATAGGCTTTCCCTTAAACCCATACCGGCTACATGTTCTCTGAACACGTTGGGTGGTAAGCCTTTTGTAAGCGGATCCGCAAGCATCTTTTCGGTACTTATATGCTCAAGACTTATGACATGATCCCGGACTTTATCTTTCACAACATAATACTTTATGTCAATGTGTTTGGCAGCACCACTTGACTTATTGTTGTGAGCATACTATACTGCCAGATTATTATCGCAGTATAACTTAAGTGATTTATAGATGTCGTCAACCACCTTCAAACCGGGTATGAACTTCTTTAGCCAGTTCACCTGTCTCATTGCCTCATAACACGCTACAAACTCGGCATACATTGTGGACGATGTAGTGACGGTTTGTTTTGAGCTTTTCCATGAAATAGCTCCCCCTACGAGAGTGAATACATATCCAGACGTGGATTTTCTATCATCTCCCGTATAATCAGAATCGTGAGCTCTCTTTTTATTCTTCCCCTCGAAATATGGCCTAAACGACAGTGACATAATTTCGACGACGCATCGTGAGCTCTCTTTCGTTTTCTGTTTACATCCGCAGAAGAGGATACATTCTCATTGTCGCACGCAACGTTCCCATCATCGCATACAACATTCACATCATCACGTAGTGATAACAAATAAAGCTTATTTTGTAAGATAGCAAGACCAACGCATGCATTATTAAATGTTATCTTACATTTGCTATTTCTAAAATGACAATCATATCCATCATTGTCCAATCATGAAACACTAATCAAGTTTCTCGGTAAAGAGTGAACATAAAGTATATCTCTAAGTAAAAGTGTGAAGCCATCAGCAAGCTCTAGAGAAAGATCGCCAACGGCTTCAACATCTGCTCGGACTCCATTTGCAACTTTAACGTGTCTTTCTCTTCTTTGCGTAGTCCTCGTCGAACGGAATCCCTGTAAGGAATTAGCAACATGAACAGTTGCACCTGAGTCAATCCACCAAGTAGATTTCGAATACTGTACATACATGGAGTCATTTATGAACGTAATAATGTTCCCACCTTTCTTTACGATGATAATCTTTAAGTAATCGGAACAATATTTCTTATAATGTCTCGTCTTCTTGCAATAGAGACACTGGTCTTTCTCTACTGTGAACTTATTCTGCTGAGGCTGATGCAGCATAAAACCCTTTTCTTTGACTTTGAGGAGGAGTTAGCATTATTATTCTTTTTTTTGTTGTCTTTCACATAATTGATAGTGCCACCATTGGCAGCTTTCATTCTCTCCTCTTGCACACACATAGTCATGAGCCTCTCTAAGTTCTACTTCTCGGGCTATATGTTGTAGTTGACAACAAAAGTGTCAAATTCCTTTGGCAAGGAAGCAAAAATCAGATGGATAAGGAACTCTTCCTTGAGAGTCAGATCCATTGGTTTTAGCTTGGATGTCAAATTGTTCATCCTTAGTATGTGCTCTCTTATGCCACAATTTTCAGAGTACCTCTATCACCAGCTGTTTTATCAGCTGGGTAGCATATGTCTTTGAAGAGCCAGTGAACTGCTCTTTATTCTATCGAGGTACTCGGTGACTATGTCACACTCTAGAATTGAGCTCATAATTGCAGGCTCAATCGTGTTTTTTATCACAGCCAAACATTTTTTATTGGCAGTGACCCACTTTCTATGCTCAAGGTCATAGAACATCTTTTGGAATTCAAAATCTCTCTCTAGTTGCTCAAGCAACATCATCCTCGTTTGTCTCTCTCACCGGTGCCACAGACTCAGTGGGACAAGGTGAGGTGACTACCCAGTCCACCTCAGCCAAGATGAAGGTCAGGTCAATTTTTTTCTTTCACTCCGTGTAGTTGTCACCTTTGAGAGTGGGGATCTCTTTGATACAACCCATCAACGTGTAGTTGTCACCTTTGAGAGTAGAGATCTCTTTGATACAACCCATCAAGTATCCGCCTATCAAAGAGATCCCCACTCTCAAAGGTGACAACTACACAGAGTGGAAGAAAAAAAATGACCTGGCCTTCATCTTGGCTAAGGTGAACTGGGTAATCACCTCACCGTGTCCCATTGAGTCTTTGGCACCGGTGAGGGAGACAAACGAGTCTGATGCCGCTTGGGCAATTAGAGAGAAGGATTTTGAATCCCAAAAGATGTCTTATAACCTTGAGCATAAGAAATGAGTCACTGCCAATAAGAAATGTTTGGCTGTGATAAAGAACACGATTGAGCCTGCAATTGTGGGCTCAATTTCATAGTGTGACACAGTCACCGAGTACCTCGATAGAATAAAGAATCAGTTCACTGGCTCTTCAAAGACATATGCTACTCAGCTGATAAAGCAGATGGTGACAGAGAGGTACTCTGGAAATGTTGGCATAAAATAGCACATACTAAGAATGGGCAATTTGGCATCCAAGCTAAAACCAATGGATCTGTCTCTCAAGGAAGAGTTCTTTATTCATCTGATTTTTGCTTCCTTGCCAAAGGAATTTGACACTTTTGTTGTCAACTACAACATACAGCCCGAGAAGTGGGGCTAAGAGAGGCTCATGGCTATGTGTGTGCAAGAGGAGGAAAGAATGAAAGCTACCAATGGTGGCACTATTAATTATGTGAAAGACAACAAGAAAAAGAATAATAATGCTAACTCCTCCTCAAAGTTAAAGGAAAGGGTCACATGCTGCATCAGCCTCAGCAGAACAAGTTCACAGTAAGGAAAGACCAGTGTCTCTATTGCAAGAAGGCGGGACATTATAAGAAAGATTGTCCCGATTACTTAAAGATGATCATAGCAAAGAAATGTGAGAATATTATTACGTTCATAAATGAATCCATGTATGTACAGTATTCGAAATCTACTTGGTGGATTGACTCAGGTGCAACTGTTCATGTTGCTAATTCCTTATGGGAATTCCGTTCGACGAGAACTACGCAAAGAAGAGAAAGACACGTTAAAGTTGCAAATGGAGTCCGAGCAGATGTTGAAGCCGTTGGCGATCTTTCTCTAGAGCTTACTGATGGCTTCACACTTTTATTTAGAGATATATTTTATGTTCCCTCTTTACAGAGAAACTTGATTAGTGTTTCATGCTTGGACAATGATGGATATGATTGCCATTTTGGAAATGGCAAATGTAAGATAACATTTAATAATGCATGTGTTAGTCTTGATATCTTACAAAATGAGCTTTATTTGTTATCACTACGTGATGATGTGAATGTTGTATGCGATGATGGGAACGTTGCGTGCGACAATGAGAATGTATCCTCATCTGCGGATGTAAACAGAAAACGAAAGAGAGCTCACGATACGTCGTCGAAATTATAGCACTGTCGTTTAAACCATATTTCGAGGGGGAGAATAGAAAGACTAGTTAAGAATGATATTCTTTCTCCATTAGAGTTCTCAGATTTAGAACAATGCAGAGAATGCATAAAAGGAAAATATGTAAAGAAAATTAAAAAAGATGTCAAACAAAGCGTAGGAATTTTACAGATTATTCACACAGACATCTTGGTCCGTTTCCTATAAAGAGTGTAGATGGTTATGATTTGTTCATAACATTCACAGATAATTACTCCTGTTATGACTATATTTATCCAATCAAAGAAAGAACAGAAGCATTGGATAAATTTAAGATATCAAGTATATTAGTAAAGATGCTCACAAAGAGATTTGTCAAGAAATTTTCTCAACAAGATATATCAAGAGATTTGAAGGGTGGGACTGGTGCAAGCGGTAGAGTCTTACCGCCTGTGACCAGAAGGTCCCAGGTTCGAGTCGCGGTCTTCTCGCATTGCACAGGCAAGGGTAAGGCTTACCACTGACACCCTTCCCCAGACCCCGCACAGAGCGGGAGCTCTCTGCACTGGGTACGCCCTTTATATATCATGATTAAATAGCTAATGATTTAGAAAAGTTTCATCAAAATGCCATGTAAAGTTAGTATAACCAACAGAGACATTATATAGATATAACAATATGATGTTTTGCAACACTGATAAAGTATTAACTATCTGCATATGCAGTGCAGTTGTGGTAAAAAAGAATGAAGGAAATAGTGAAATACCAAGGAAAACAAAGGCAGCTAGAAATGAAAAAAAAAAGAAAACAAGTGTACCGGCTTCCCATTGTGCAGAAGTGCTATAAGTGTACCAAAAAGAGGCTTGCCTACAAACAACGAATTAGAAGTCATTATAATTAAGTTCGGCTTAATCTTCTCAGTCATAAACTCATAATGCGATCAAAGATCCACTACCAGTTATGAAACTTTTCGTTCCATCTATTGGGTCCAAAACCCAAACATAATCTGCATAACTCTCCGCACATCTCCAACCATTCTCCTCACCAAAACTGCATGATTCAAGTAAATGTTGGAAATGAATGTTCAAGGTGCCATAAAAGTGAACAGAACATTTTAAAAACTAGCAAAACAATCCCTCATGGCATGAGTAGGGAAGCTCTTCAGTATAACTGACACCATTGCTTCTTCTGTTCTCTATCTGCAATCGTGACAGGACCTAGCCCGTATTGAACAATTCCATAAGTTCAAAAAAAGGCACAAGACCACCAAATATAATTAAATAACATATTCTAGTGCCCCAGTGCAAGTATCCTTTTATCCAATAATCACATATGGAAAGTGGGTTCCTATACATCCTGAAGTCAGCCCAATTTATTAAAACATTGTTATGTTGATCAAATTGAACAAAAGAGTAGTTAAAGAACTTCAATATTGGTGTGAACACTTCACATGACAAGCTTATCAGGCATGAGCTTCATGTATAATAAATAATTATTAGAAAGTTGTAAGTTAAACTAAGGGTTGATTTTCTTCTAGCTACCAAGTCACTACAGACCACATCGCTAGCACCATGAGATGGTAACTAATGTCTATTGATGCCATCGTGCTCGTCCTATGGTTTGACCACAAACGTCCAAGGTACAATGATGCACAAAGGTATTAGATACAATATCTAAAAACCAGCTTCTATGTTGAATTTGGAATAAGTTATACCAGATGAAACTGTCTTGCCGAAAATGCATAGTGCCAGTACATATTGTGCCTAATTGGGTCCAATACTCCAGTGTTACAACTCAGGTCATTGGTGCTAGACATAAAGGTAGAAAAATGGGGAAAAAAGATTTTTGCCGAGATATATGTGTGTGTGGTTGTGGCATGGTCCACAAAATGATGGATGATAAATCAGTAGGTTTCAATTGGCACTTTATATGGGAACGATGGGGCACAATACCACAAGCGCACATGAGCTGTGAACATGAAGGATTCTGAAGGAGTGCAAAACTAAAGGCAAGGGAAGGAGTTGGGTTCAAATGAATCAATTGGCTGGAATACACATGTACATGAATTAGGGAAAATGAACTAAGGCCGACGTTCTAGGACCTAATAGTAACAGATTAGGTCCCAGAACTTTCAATGTGCAGATGAATACAGATTCCCCATCTCAACCTACCTAACCCAACTAAGTCAATTGCCAAGATTGACTTGTCCGGACAAGGTTGTGCAGAATGAGTTACTGTCAAAGGCAGTTGTACAATTATATATAGTCAACCTTGTTCACAAGTCAAATCCTAATGATTCTCTGGACTCAAGGTAAAAACATAGCTATACAAGGATATACACAGAAAGGGTTTAGAATCCTTGAATTTTCCAACCAGGACGTGAGCAGAACCATAGGAAGGACGAAGGAGGCTCCCATCAAGAGCACAGATAACGAATTGAATAATTCCTTACCCAAAAAAAATGGTTAGTTTATCTCCGCTTCTATTGACCACCGCAACCTGAACTTAACCTATAGCCTACACACTTCTTTCTTTGGAAATGATATGCATAGGTCCTACTGCAGTGCAGGACGTCACTAGGACTATCAGCCTGTTACTTTACAGTTTCATGTGATTCCATTACAGTCCAAAATATCAACAGACAGACCACCCTTCAGCTAAATTTGGAGTGCTATGTGATTTCCTAATTCAATCAGTCAGTATCCAAACTATGAGCCCCACCTAAATATCATAGAATTTCAAACAAAGTATGCTCCTGCACTGGCCGCTGCAGCATTCCTTGCAACAGAAACTTGATACTAAAATAATTAATCTACAACATGCAGAGAGAACAGGGCACGATCCGACTCAAGAACCAGCACACTATCACCTATACGCTATACCCAAGCCGGAAGCAAAATGAAATTACAAGTGTGGTGCGGCAATAGAGAGAAGCATAGCACGCACTGTGGTCCTCCTTGTCGATGATCTCAACCCGCTAGCGGAAGTACTTCCTGAGCACCACCCCGGCCGCGTCCGCCGCCCGCTGCGACACCTCCACCAGCCGCTCCGTCGCCAACTCCCCCACTGCCTCCGCTCCCCAGCCGCCCGCCCCAGCGGCGGACGAGGCCCTGACCGTACACATCGGCGGGCGCCCGCGCGCGCTAAAGGCCGCGGACGGCACGGGCGATGCGGCGCGGAGGCGGAGCAGGCACGAGCGGGGCTTAGGGTTTGCGGAGGCGGGGCCGGGGAGGGGCGAGGCGGCCGAGTGAGCGGTGGTGGAGGAGGAGAGCATTGGGGATGAGGAGTCGGCGGCGGCGGCCGGGAGAGAAGGTTTAAATGTCGCGGCGGAGGATGACGCTCGGAGCACCGAGCAACGGTGCGCCGACGTGGTGGGTTGGTTCTATGGGCTTCCATTGCTGGGCCTTTTTTTTTTTTTGGCTGTGACGAACTGACGATGGGATCCAGCCGTGCAGGCGTCTGCCGTCTAGCACTGGCTGGTCGACTGGTCGTTAAACTCGTGTTCTTGCGAAATGTTTTTTTTTTTTTTTGCGATTCTGTTCTTGCGAAATGTTAGTAAATGCAATTCTAGTTTCATATTTTAGTATCTTAAATTTAACTAATTATAAATAAATAATATTAATATTTATAATATTAAATAAATATTAGTAGATTACTTATAAGATTTTGAGTCATAAATGAATATCATTCGCTAAAAACTTACTTAAACGTGAACCATTTTTAACTGGCAGGTAGCACGTAGTTACGTTTTTTTCTGACAAAGGCGGTGCTTCAGTATACTTCTCTTAGAATTTGAATTATTTGCCTTGTATGTTTAGGACGTCCATAAGAATCACAATTCATTTGCCTTTACGTACCTTTAGACTTAGGTAGCGTTTGGTTTGGTAAATTTAGAACGTTATTATCTGTTCATAGCACAATCTGTATGGGTTAAATATTGTCTACAATAAACGTACTTCCAGCATTCAAATTTTGTCCCACAATAAAGTGCACTTTAGACCATAAACCACCTAGCACTAGTACTTTTGCTACTTTCTCCATTACTAATGTGCAATTATTACATGTTGCTATACTTTTTATATGGGTATATACATGATTTTGTAGTAGCATTGGTTTCTCCTCTTCATCTTAAAAGAACACTTATTTTAAGATGGATGGAGTATGTATTTATATTGACGATTCGTATAAGACTATCCCCACTAATGTCGATGTGTTTGTATAGAGTCTCGGTTCTATTTTCACTAGCATTTGGTTCTGACATCTGCTAGTAAAAAAAATCTACCACTAGTAAAAACGTTTTATGTATGCACTAGTGGTTTCTCAGCGTACCAGATTATACAATCTAAACTTCAGTACCAAAAACTGAACAGAAGCTAGATACGAAGGCAACAATTTTTTCATCTCATCTAGAAAAAGGCCCGTGTGCCTGGAAGGCCCAAACGGGACGAAAAGAGGAAAGATAGGCGGAGCAGGATATACTCAGCTCGGTCGCCGTCGGATTCGGTAGCTGGTGGCAGCACTAGAACCGCAGCTTACGCAGCTGCTGCTGGCTTGCTGCCTACTTTTTCCACGAGTTCGTCTTTCCGAGAAGTTTCCTTGGCCGCTGTACTGCGAAAACGCGACAGAAAGAGGGAGGATGCGCGATGCATGCACGGGCGCGTCGGAACCGTCGACGGTAAGCAACGGTTCAGACTTGGGTCTGGTAGCGCTGCCGATCTGGTAGCGCTGCCCTACAGCATCTCTTACAGTTCCCTAAATATTCTTTTAATTTTTTTAAAAAAAAGACTAGGTAGCGTGTTCATGTGTTGCTACGAAATAACTAAATTTTTTTTACTAAAAATACACAGATTGTATAATAAGATAATAATACTGTTAAATTAAATACCGACATTAAAGTGACATTTAATTTAAAAAGCAAAGTTCGTGAAATTAACATAGTCACGAAGAGCGCGGCGTCGCAGGCTCACAAACTCTACTTTATAGACTTTTTCGTGATATGGCTAAGATAATATTTTATATCGGCAGAAAGAATTCTCCGATATCAATTTCTTTCGTGCGCCAATAAATCCATGAATAAATTTCGCTACATCTCCATATAATCCTGTATACACAGATTCGAGTATATATATAAATATTAGTGCCTGTCACATAGATAATACTGTGTCTTAAAAAATCTCTCATAAAATTTTAAAACAAAGTATGTTATACTCACCGTATAAATATGTGTGGCTTTAGGACTATTTCATATAAACATATATTGTAGAATAAGGTATCCACTTGAGTGTCTATTCCAAAATATTAAATTAGGTGTTGTAATTCTTAATTTCGACACATTTTTCAGGTCAAGGCAACCAACGGTGATACTTTTTTTAGTGGTGCATAATTTTATGGTGCACCTCTTGACTATCTAAGTAAGGACAAGTTAGCACTGCAAAGGCTTAGAAAAGCTGCTGAGAAGGCCAAGGTTGAGTTTTCCTCCACTATATATACTAAAACATATGTCCCCATTTATCATTGTCGATGCTTTTGATGCAAAGTAATTCAACATTACCATGATCAAATATAAGTTTGAGTCTCTTGTGAGCAATTTCATAGAGGGACTCTCATTCTTTATGTGATCTGCCTTAAGGATATTGGCGGGACGATGGACCCATGTTGAAATGCCGCATAAAAAAGTGTCCACGTTTTGTCCACGATTTATTTCCCATGAATACATGCGGGTACTATGATAACACTAACTACGCCAAATGAAATATTAGAGAGAATTTGCATTGCCTCCAGAAAGATTTATTTATTAAATATTTTTTGGACTCTACAGGTAGTTTTGAAATATCTGTTTGCATGTCTTACCTCGTATCCTAATTTAAAATTTTATACTTTAATTAGAATATTTAGGTGATTGTATATATATAATATTCAATACAAGAATAATCTATGTGTGATCTTCTTGAAAGATTTGTGCAGTGTAAAGACATCTTTGTTTTTCATGCATGTCCGTGCTAATGCTATGGTAAAAACAAAAGGCCAATATATCAATTAAAAAATAAAAATAAAACTCAAGCTCAAAGTCAAAGAGATAAATTATGGATGCTTGAATTTTATCATCCATTATCTACCGACGTGCCTATAAAATAGACTAAATAAACAATTAAACATAGATAGAAAACTAAATTAATGAAATGATCATTGCAAGACATCAATCATCTCATAGCATCGGACAATATTGCAAAGCTACTAAAAACTGTAACCGTGCCCTCACCTCAAACATTGTCCAAATAAATGGATTACAATGAAAAAAATAGATATCGGAGATTTCTTCCTACTAATATAAAATATTATCTTAGCCGCATCACAGAAAGATCTGTAAAATAGAGTTTATGAGCCTGTGACGCCGCGTACTCCGTGACTGTGTTAAATTCATAAACTTTATTTTTTGAAGTAAATGCCACTTTAACGTTAGTATTTAATTTTTATAGTATTGTTATCTTATCGTGCGATCCATATGTTTTTAGTATAAATTGTTAGTTATCCCATAGCAACGCATGGGTACACTATCTAGTATAAATATAAAGAATGAAAAAGACGACAAGAAAAATTGGCATTAGGCCAACTCTTTTTAATTCTTTACAAACACATCCGAAAGTTAACATGTGGGTTGTGGGGATCAAATCAAAATAACAAAAATAACATGGATTCGACCATAAGTAGCATTTGTCCTCCTTTTTTGAAAAAAAAAGTACTGCAGAGTTATAGGATTGTCAATCTTATCAGCACCATCAATTTTTGGTAATTATAGAACTCAACCAAGACGTCCATTAAAGTGCTACATCCCTAGCTCGTAACTCAATTAAGAGTAAGTTCTCGTAAGCCTAGCTTCCCAGCAATTATTAAACTGCATGAAGGGCTCCGAAAGAAAGACCACTATTTGAAAAAAAGTAAATGATTATTGTTTTCTTCTATGCATGATTGTTTCCTTCCATATATGATTATTGTTTCCTTTCATGCATGATTATTTTTTTCTTCCATGCATGATTATTATTTTCTTTCATGCATGTGGCATCAGGTGATAGATTTGTTTTCTTCAAAGCAGGCGGGGATCGTAGAGATGGCAGTTTTTTTTCTATCGCGCGGGGTATTGCATGACCGGAAGGAAGGAGCGACCCAAAAAAAGTCGCACCAAAAAATTATCTTACTTTTGTTCTTTTTAGTTGCAGGAGATGAGAAAAAAACCCTCTCCAACAGCTTCTAATATTTACTCTTAATCTTTTAGGACTTGAGAAATTCCTCCCACTTCTACATAACTTTACACAGACGAAGCCACGCACGGAGATGCCGTTCCCACGGAGTCCTTCTTCCCACGCCTTTGTCTTCCATCGGAAGCCACCGAGATGGGCCACCTAGGGGTCGCTGTGCTGGAGGCCGCCGTAGGCTCGGGCGTGGCAGAGGTTGAGCGGAGGCCGTCGGTATACAGGATCGTGTGTGGTGGAGCTCGAGAGGAGGCGGGTGCCGACGCCCACGGGCCAACAAGAGGAGGCGGCGCTCTGCCCGATCTGCCTAGAGCCTAGGCCCATGCTTCATGGACGTGTTGGTGTGCTTGCTCGCCAGCCGTCGTGCCCCGCGAGCTCGATGGCCTGGAAGTCGATGCCGACGCACTCTGCCTGCTGGCACATCATCTTCGATAGCCACCTCGGCGCCGTGTGAAAACTCTAGTTTAGTTTTGGTGAATTGATGAAACCCTAAGTGCTAACCTAGTTTGTCAAGTGATCATGACATAGGTAGCACATTCTATGTGGCGAAGCAAATGAAGATCATGACATGATGATGGTGATGTCATGGTGATGATCAAGCGCTTGGACTTGAAAAGAAGAAAGAGAAAAATAAAAGACTCAAGGCAAAGGTATAAATAGTAGAAGCCATTTTGTTTTGATGATTGAGACACTTAGTGAGTGTGATCACATTTAAGATCGATAGTCGTATTATTAAGAGGGATAAAACTCATATCGAAATGCGGTTATCAAAGTGTCACTAGATGCTCTAACTCATTGCATATGCATTTAGGATCTAGTGGAGTGCTAACATCCTTGAAAACATTTGTGAAAATATGCTAACACATGTGCACAAGGTGATACACTTGGTGGTTGGCACATTAGAGCAAGGGTTAGGAACTTCACCGGTAGAGTGTTCGCCCATAGAGTGCGGACAGTCCGATGGTGCCACCGGCACCCTAGACAGAAAAGACGAAGGTCACTGTAAGTGACCGGACGTTGGTCTTTGAAGGACCGGCGCATCCGGTCAGTAGCAACAGAAGAAGCGCAGCGTCGATCGTCGACCGGACGCTGGCACTGAAACTACCGGATACTGGCTGGCTGCGTTCGGTCACACTAACATGGTCATGCATAGGGGAGTCATCGTGTGATCGGACGCTGGGTGTCGTGAAAAGTCATCTCTGGATGCTTACTAGAAATGACCGGACACTGGGGTTCAGCGTCTGGTCACTCTGAGCTGCTGCATCCGGTCGACACTTGACCGTTGAGATCGAGCGATCAACATTTGAAGAGAGGGGACACGTGGCACGCATCGCGTGACCGGACACTAAGATCTAGCATCCGGTCAATATGATTGGAGCGTCCGGTCACCCCATGTTGTACCCAGTGAAGGAGCACAATGGCTCTATTTCGTGGGGGCTTCTATTTAAGTCCCATGGCTGGCTCAAGCTCACTCTTGGCCATTTGCATTGACATAGCAACCTTATGAGCTTAGCCAAAGCCCTCCCACCCATCTTCATCATTGATTCATCATCTTTGTGAGATTGGAAGAGAATCCAAGTGCATTGCTTGAGTGTTTGCATCTAGAGGCACTTGATGTTCGTGTGTTCGTTGCAGGATTCGCTTGTTACTCTTGGTGGTTGTCGCCACCTAGATGGCTTGGAGCAGCGATGATCGTTGAGCGGAGGGTGGTGATTGTCTCCGGCTCCGATCGTGGTGATTGTGAGGGGTTCTTGACCTTTCCCTGGTGGAGAGCCAAAAGGTACTCTAGTGAATTGCTCATGGCTTTTGTGATCCTCATCTTATGTTGGTTGTGCGGCACTCTATTGAGGGTTTGGCATGTGATGCCAATTAGCTCGTGAACCTTTAAGTGAGTGAATCGCCACAACGAGGAGTAGCTTGCCGACAAGCAAGTGAACCTTAGTAAAAATCATTGTGTTCATCATTTGATTCCGAGGTGATTGATCTTTATTGGTATTCATTTTTGTGATTGATTGGCTCCTTCCTCGACACGGCGGTATAAACAAATTGTTCACTCTCATTATTTTACCGCAAACTAGTTGTCAAGCTCTTTAGTGTAGCTAGTTGTGAGAGGTTGTTAGTTTAGTTAGTGTGGCTCTTTAGTTAGCTTTTGAGAGCACACTAACTTAGTGTAGTGTCATAGCTATTGTGTGGATAGAAACTACATAAACTAGAATTATGGTAGATGGCTTACATTTTTAGTAGGCTAGCGCAACACTCGCTTCGTCTTATAATTGTCTAACTAGTTTGTTAAGTGTTGTTGTAGAAATCTTTTTATAGGCTATTCACCCTCCTCTAGACATTAGGACCTTCCACCGTGGTATGCCCACGGGCAATTGGGAAGCCTCAAAAGCCACTCCATTGATGTAGAATCATAGATGATACCTGATCCATAGCTTCTTGCTGCTATACATTGATGGTACCTGATTTGTATCATACACCACATTGTTGCTATACATCGATGATACCTGATCCGTATCATACACCACATTTCCACGCCTTGTTTCCTAGCATGGAGTTGATGACGATGGAGCCATCGTAGCCCTAGACGAAGCAGAAGTGCCACCGAGGCGATGACAAGCACCTGCTTGCTTGCGTGCAGGCTGCTGGTTGCCCGCTTGCCTGGTTGCTACCCGCCTACTTGCTTGCATGGTACTGTATGCATGCTCTGTTTGCTTGCCTAGTGGCCAGCCGCTGTTGACTGCTTGCCTGGTTGTCTACTGTTGGGCTAGGGCAACACGACGGATGCAGGCGGCGGCGGCGTGGATACGCACGGCGACAAAGAGGTTCGTGTGGAAAAAAAGAAGACTGTAGAAAAAAAATGTCAAATGGGATCAGCATTTGATTTTTTTAGAAGTCAAATATTAAGAACTATTGGAGACTATCGATAGAATATGCTCGACAGTCCATCGAGGGGTATCCCACGATGGTAGATTTGTCAGTGGGAATGCGCGTAATCAGGAACCAGATGGTGACACAAGGCACAGAGATAATGATTTAGACAGGTTCGGGCCGTCTAATCGACGTAATACCCTACGTCATGTGTCTTTGGTATATTGTATTAAGATGTAGTAGATAGATCTTGATGGATCATCTATGTATCTTGTCCTCTAGGGACCCCTACCTCTCCTTATATACTTTGGAGGAGGTAGGGTTACAAGGAAAGTATCTTATTTGGTACTATACAATGTCTTGCGGTGCACGCCGAGCAGTGCCATGCATGCCTTGATCTTGTAGGCCAGGCCACCTCTGATGGTGCGGCCCATGTCTTGGGGGCCATACCCCCATAGCTAGTCCTCGAGCCTGACAGTAGGTGACGTAGTCATGTGGTGCCAGGGTCAGAAAGTAGAAGACCAGCCAAGCAGGTAGCCAATCCCCGAGCGTAGCCTCAAGATGAGAACAAGCATATTCACCGCAAGGTGAAGTGTGCCCACTTAGTCCCTGAGCCTGCTGGAAGATGAAGAATGAATCTTGTAGCAGGGTCAAAGAAAAAGAAAGCTTGCCGACATCATCTAACATGTGCATATCAAGACCCCAGATGTCCTGCCCAAGATCAGCATCCTGATCCGAACAGCATGGAGCAGCTTGATAGCACACCGATGAGACATAGCAAGATCCGACCACCGAGGAGTCCCTGGCGTAGTTGGCGATGATCGAGCACCGAGGAATCCCCGACGTAGGCGTCGATGTCTGAGCCCCGAGGAATCCCCGATGAAGCTGGCGAGGTGCGAGCACCGAGGAGCGAGGAGTACCCGGTGTAGGCGGCAATGTCCGAGCACCGAGGAATCCCCGACGAAGCTAGCGATGTCCGAGCACCGAGGAGCAAGGAGTTCCCAGCATTGCTGGCGATGACCGAGCACCGAGGAGCAAGGAGTCCCCAGCGTAGGCGATGATGTCTGAGCACCGAGGAGCGAGGAGTCCTCGGCATCGCTGGCGATGACCAAGCACCAAGGAGCGATGAGTCCCGAGCATCACTGGCGATGACCAAGCACTGAGGAGCGAGGAGTCCTCGGTGTCACCGGCGATGTCTGAGCACCGAGGAGCGAGGAGTCCCCGGCGTCGCTGGCGATGACCAAGCATCAAGGAGCGAGGAGTCCCAGGCGTCGCTGGTGATGTTCGAGCACCGAGGAGCGAGGAGTCTCCGACATTGCTAGCGATGACCGAGCATCGAGGAGTCCCTGCGCATAGGCAGTGATGTTCGAGCACCGAGGAGCGAGGAGTCCTGGGTGTCGCTGGTGATGACCGAGCATCGAGGAGCAAGGAGTCCCCGACGTCACTAGCGATGTCCGAGCACCAAGGAGCGAGGAGTCCTCGGCGTCACTGGCGATGACCGAGCACCGAGGGGCGAGGAGTCCCGGGCGTCACTGGTGATGTCCGAGCACCAAGGAGCGAGGAGTCTCCGGCGTCGCTGGTGATGACCGAGCACCGAGGAGTCCTCGGCGTAGGCGGCAATGTTCAAGCACCGAGGAGTGAGGAGTCCCAGGCATCGCTGGCGATGTCCAAGCACCGAGGAGTGAGGAGTCCCCGACGTAGGCGGTGATGTTCGAGCATCAAGGAGTCCCTGGCATAGCTATCGACGTTCGTGTGGTGAAGTGTGCCCACTTAGTCCTTGAGCACGAAGAATTCGAGCGCTGAGGAGTAACCGGCATAGCTGGCGATGAAGCACAAGCGACGAACAGTCCAATTAACTGGTCGGCGATGGAGTCCATGAACCGAGTGGTCTGACCAGTTGATCGGTGGGGAAGCCCGAGCACTAAGTGATTCGATCACCTGGACGATGATCCTGCAATGTAAATATGTAGAACGGGTAGTACATGATGTAAAAATAAATGAACTCTGGAGAAAAATCAGCAATGGTGATGAAACGGCGTATGTAGTTCGACGATCAGTTGGTGTGAAAATATATTTATATTTAATATAAACCACCCAAACAGTTAGTATGTTGCTGAGTCTCTAGCCCTAGCTAGCCCATAGTCCATAACGTCGAGCGCGGAGCCCATGCACATGTAGGAGGAACAGGCGTGACCAAGGAGCCGCTGCCGACCACCCATAACGCAGAGCGCGGAGCCCATAGCATGTGTAGGGAGGAGCCGGAGACAGGGCCATCTCTGGAGGTTTCCAAGCATCAAAGTGATTGTTCGAGGATTCGGAAAATCATTTGGAGAGCAAATATGGAGAAAATAGTTTGGAGAAATATTATGGCGATATACGAAGATTGGAGAATATTTAGAAGAATATTAAAGCATAACTTAGCTTTGAACAGAAAGTCTAGTCGACGACGTATGGCATTATCTAGTTGGTGTTGATGGCGAGCACCTGGCGGGCGATGAGTTGTTGGTGAAGACGACCTCGGACGTGGTTCCGAGATCGGATCTGCTGTCGCAGGGGCTGGTGTAGCCAACAATGAATCGTCGTCGTAGATAGACATGGATCTCTACGAGATTGACAACGAGAACGCGTTGTTGATTTGAGGTCCATCGGACTCGCCATGGGATCAAGCGCACACCCCCACCTAGCGCGCCAACTGTCGACAGAATATGCTCGGCAGTCCACAGAGGGGTATCCTATGATTGTAGATTTGTCGGTGGGAATGTGCGTAATCAGGAACCAGATGGTGCCACAAGGCGCAGAGACAACGATTTAGATAGGTTCGAGTCGTCTGATCGATGTAATACCCTACGTCCTGTGTCTTTGGTGTATTGTTTTAAGATGTAGTAGCTAGATCTTGATGGATCGTCTATGTATCTTGTCCGCTAGGGGACCCCTACCTCTCCTTATATACTCTGGAGGAGATAGGGTTACAAGGAAAGTATCCTATTTGATACTATATAATGTCTTGCGGTGCACGCCAAGCAGCGCCGTACACGCCTTGATCTTGTGGGCTGGGCCACCTCCGATGGTGCGGCCCATGTCATGGGGGCCATACCCCCACAGAGATGAACTTTTTTTCTCCTAAAACTTTTTTAGGAGTTGACAAACATAGACTTCTTAGGAGGAATATTTAGGGAACTCTTAGAGATGCTCTTAGGCGAACCTGAATCACTACCAGGATATGGAATTATTTGGGGCTGAGAATTTCCTTGAGCGCTAAAATGAAACATTCTTAGCAGTGCTAATGAACTTTCAAGAAAACATATATTCTTTGGAGATCGAAATAAACCGCCAATAAATATAGGTGTTTCCTTGGTGGTTTCTAAGCACCTCCAAGGAAATTTCTAAGCACCTGAGTATATGTTCTGTGTTTGTGAGACAGGCCAATAATTTTTTACTATTTCATAGACTTTTTCGTCCTATTCGTTTGGCTTATAAGCCCTATTTTTTCAGTCAACGAACCGTATTTTTCTCTCACAATAAATTAGCCAATAGTAATTTCAACCATGGTTTATCAGCCAACCGAACGGGACATTTACGTGTCATGTGCTGGCGTGCTGCTGCGGTGCACTGGGGAGAAAGCGACACTCGTTTGTGTTCACTTGGTTTGGGTTCAATTTCGTTCAATTCGCTGGTGCTTTATAAGTGCAACTATTTGCTACGCGACATGCCGACATGTAAAGTTTGTGCGAGAGGCCGGAATCGGCATTCGTTGACATATTCCTCTAGTGCTCTTCCTTTGCAAGTGTGCTAACTACTGAGCCTCTATGGCTACTAGAACCAGAACGGAAGGTTTGAGCGGGACTGTGTCCTCGATGGGGCACTACTACAGGATGGCCTTGTTGTCCTGGGCGGTAACGGTCTTTAGTCCCAGTTACCGCGCCGGGACAACGATCCTAGGACTAAAGGTGGAACCTTCAGTCCCGGGTCATCGAGCCGGGACTAAAGAGGGACCTTTAGTCCTGGTTGGTATTACCAACCGAGACTAAAGGCCCTCCAGCCGAGCAAACATGGCCACACCCTTTAGTCCCGGTTGGTAACCTCAACCGGGACTAAAGGTTCCTTTTCTTTTTCTTTTTTTTGTTTAATTTATTTTCAGTTCAGTTACACATATTTGTTTAATATATAATATGTTTTTATGTACGTATTCTACGCTGCTAATATAAATACACGCACACATATAATTACATCTAATTCTCATTTCAAGCATTATTATATTCGAATAAAGTATGAAACTATATATATTATAGATATATATGTATATCTACAACACTTTCATAATCTTGTTCTCGAAAATAACGATATCAATAAACATTTAATTTACATCATTTATTCCTTAGGATCAAAGTAGAACTCGCCGTTGGGATTTAATACTTTTTCTAGAAGATATCCTGCTATTGACTCTTGAACTGCTTTCAGATGGTCTTTTTGCATGACCCTTTGTTTCAACCATTCAGTCTTGCATTTGAAATAAAAGAAAAAGTATTAATACATATATATATATATATATATATATATATTTATTTAAAAATAAATAAAAAATTGATATATACGTACTCTGAGGACATCTTCAGGAGTTCTTCTTATGTGTGCAATGATAAATTCACAAACATAGTATCTACACAAGTTATTACCTGGTTGCTGCCGTAAACACCACTGTACGAGAAGAAGATTATTCTCATCATCTCATACGTAAATTAAAGTACGATATAGTAATTAAACACGTGGGGAAGTATATATAGTACAACTTACTGGTATTTCAACTACATTAAGTGGTGCCTTGCAATTCTTACGGTGTTGCCGAATAAACTCTTTCCAAACCCTATGCGACCAATAATGTACGATCGTTAATAAATTATGGCAAAGTCTATTCAATAATAGTTGTGCACGAGAGATCGAAATTACCCTTAGATAATGTCTATCATATCTTGGTATAGTGCCCGCTCTTTTCTCAACGAGTCCAAGATTACTAACTAACTTGAGTTTAACTCAATGACAATGAGTATCTAGTAAAACCTATATTGGTTTATACACACACGTACATGCATATAAGTTGTATTGATATTACATAAAATGTGTAGACTACATTATTATTAATACTTACTCAAAGTTGTACGGGAAAAGTATTGTTGTCTTGTCGTGCTGCTTCACGAAGAACCTCATGATATTCATCTGTGCTTCAGATACCCAGTGCTTGTAACAGAACCGACTAATTATACGAGATTAAGTAAGAAAATATTCCGCCGAAGCAGATAATTTAGCAAACTTAAGCCCGTATAACTTGGTAGTCTGTGAAACCACGAAGGATTTCAAACCAATCGACATATAAACCAAGATCATACAAGTTTAGCAAGTACCGTCACACGTTACATAAAGTTTGCAATCACAGATTGGTACATTAGAGTTTAAAACATAACGTTATTACAATCCAAGTTCAAACTGAAGTAGCGGAAACAAATAGTTTTAAAACCACACACACTTTTAGTTCAGATACAATGCCAGTAGGTAGTCATCTCCAACAAAAGCATCAGATGAGAGATACGGAGTGACCATTTGCCCTTGGTCCTAGTTGTCACCCATCGTCGGATATAGGCAGTTAATGCAATAGCCGTAGTACATTTGACCATCTGCAACAACAATGGGAATAAGGCCCTGAGTATGAGAAGATACTCAGCTAGACTTACCCATCTTAAACTAAAATAAAGCGACACCAAGGATTATGCAAGGCTTTCTTCAGTGGGCTAGCTGACTTGTTTGCGAAAAGCATAAGCTATCATGAAGACATTATTTTAAATACTTTGCATCATCTTTATTATAACCTATTCATCTAGGTAAGCACATGTACTATAGCAATCACGTGATTAACCAATAACATCCAGTTACCAATCTAGCTTTAGCATGTCCATACCATCTGGATAACCATCATTGTTCCATAATAATTACTACGATGGTGATTCGAATCGATTCCTAACCAGCTTGTGATTTATTCCTCACATAAACCACACTCACCGATCAAGTGAGCTACAGATCACCAATGACACTTTTTAGGTAGCCACGGGACAATCTGGAGCCGCAGTACCTAGGGACCACCCGACTGCTAGGAATCAGGTCACACCTGCCCTTGGGCTCACTCTTCGCGCCCCTATCATACCCCCATCAGCACCAATACATGCACCCGTGTAGATCCCGGCCCGAATAGTGCCACTAGCTTTGCGGTCGAAAGGTACTTTATTCGGCCAGCTAAATGTGAGGCATGCGTTCAACATGACAAGAGGGATGAGCAACGATTGGTCCTTAATCAACACAGACGGAAACTAACAGCACCCCAGAACCCTGTCTGGTTGCCTCCAACTTTTTCCGTTCGGTCTCTAATTATTCATCACACATAGTTAATTTTAGGCTATCATTCTTTTCATAGCTAAATTCTTCCAGTAACCACCTATAATATAGGTGATCAAGTATCATCGATCGCTACCAATCTAAGCAAGGCTAAGTAGTTATTCGATTCTGACCGAACAGGGAAAAAGGTAATAAGGTAGGCAAGGATAGTAATGAATGCATCAACGGTTTCAATCAACTCCTACAACATAATGCAACAATATATAAATTCATATACATATAGAAAGAATTGCTTTTATAAAGTAGGAGACTTATAATGCTCCAGGGCTTGCCTCGTTCGAACGAACTAGGTTGATGATCCATGCACTCTGGCAAGTCCTCTCCTTGCTCCTCTTCCTCTGGCACCTTCGGTGCCTGGACTTCTTGTGGATCGGTCCCGGTCTGCTCTTCCTGAATGGCTACTAGCAACACCTCCTGTGATCCTGTATGATGCAGAGGTATAAGTGCTAATGCATAGGTGCATCGGAGAGATGACATGTAATGATCATGATGCATGAACTGTAGATGAGGATGTTTAACTTTATTGGACATAGTCGTAGCAAAGCTCTTCTACAAGGTAGTCAACATTATCCAAGAACATGTACTACTATCTACTATGACCACCCTGTACTGACATGCCAAATCACCACAGCAAATTAAGATGCTTCAAAGATACACCAAAGCGAACATTATTAACTAAACTCGCATTAAAGAAGATTATTTTATTTCATTTTAAACCAGGGCTACTATAGCAACATATATTTCTGGTGCTTATAAAAATCTAAGAAAATTACAGTAGCATAGTACTACTCTAAGTAGACTACCATAAAATTTTCATGGCATTTGGATAAGTAAAATAGCCTACACAAAAATGACAAGGCATAAATGCTTAAAAAGGCATAAATAGGAAACCTTAGTTAAAAGTGCCAAGCAATAGATTTCATATTTTTCCTAATATCCTTAAGGTACTTATATACTCCCCACAAAATTTCATGGTCATAGTATTCCTAGATAATTTACAAAAATTCACACAAGTATCAATCAATGATGAATGAAAAATATATAACTCAAAAACCACACATGCAATGACTCTCAAATTTTTACCAGAGCTTCTACTAAGCAAGAATAGCTTACCCACAAAATTTCATAATTTTTGGACCACAGAAACTCTAGATATAAAATAAACAAGTTTGCATGCATTAAAAAACACCTTTTGAGTTTCCATTTAAATCTTCCAAAATTTCTACTGTAAGTATCAAGACTATATTTTTCCTAAATACTAGACTTCCTAAGGAACACTACCAAATTTATTTCACAAATTTTGAAGCTACAAAACTGGAGATACAATTATTACAAAACAGCATAGAAACCTGGAATATTTGCACTATCCTATTGCTCAACGGTCACTGGCAAGCGGGACCTACACGTCCGCTGGGACCACGCGTCAGTGACAAGAAAAATAGGGGACGGCTCACTCGACGGCGCGGCAATGATGAAACTCGCCGACGGTGGCTCCTCCGGCGACACTGAAAGCACTAGCGTGCTCTCCGCAATGAGGCGACTCGATTGGTGCCACCGGCGAGACCTAAGACCTAGCGGAGGTGGCACATCGACGGTGATGGCGGCCTGGCCGAGCTCCGGTGCGAGATGCCGGTGATAGCAAGCCATGGCTACCTCAACCGAGCATGGCATGAGCTATAGGGGATCGCTACGGTGCTACCCAGGCAATGAGAGGAGGACGAGGGAGTTTTTAGCTACCCTGACCACGGCGGCCTCAACTCTGGCGAGGACACGCCCATGGCGGCGGTGGCGGGAATGGACAATGCATCCTTACCAAAGCTCAAACGGCTCAGCGGCGAGGTGGACGCGCGGAAGGGGACTACGGTGGCGCTGGTACAGTGGCGATTGCATGACGTGGGTGAGCTTTGCGCTGCCAATGGCGCCGGTGCAGCTGCGGTGCTACGCTATGCTTGCTGCGGGCGACGAAGGAGAAAACAGAAAGCCGAATGAGAGCGCGGGAGGGAGCGAGCGAGTGCGGGGCGTGTTGAGGCGCGCGGTAGCCCGACGTGGCCTGGCTTGGTAGGACATCGGCGACGTGTGGCCTCCACGTGGCGTTTGAATCCTGACGCCGGTCGGCCACTCGGCCTAACGAAGACGGCCATCAGACCCGCGATCAGAGCCTGACGACGCAATTTGACGACGTTCGTTCTCTTAAACTATGAAGTATTAGCTCATACAATCTACACAAGAGTTGTAGCTCTAAGTACCATCTATAATTCGTCTTAAACGATCAAGACCTAATTCGCAACGGTTAAGGAGTAATGTCATCCCAAAGGTCGGCCTATCAAACTGTCGGCGTCAAACACTTGTAAAAATTTTCCTAAGTGCTCAAAACAGTGAAAAGCTGATTTTTGGAAGCCAGTTTCAAGCATGTTAGGAGCTAAACTAGTCTATGACACAAACATAAAAGTTGTTCCCCATGTCAAATACTACAACTTTGCTTTAGTGACCACCTTCATGCAAAGTCTATAGCATGCAGTTCAAACTTGGTCAAACATGTTACATTCAAAGGATGACTTATACTTGAACTCTGACCTAATGACCTATTTACCCTTAACCATGAATATCAAAGTTGTTCATAATGGTGCTCTAGACATGTTTAAGCTAATTGCAAGGTCACACACTCATTTCATGCATTGGTCACACATAGGGCTATCCAGTTCAACACACATAGCATCACTTAAGTACTGGATTAGACAAAATGATCTTCATGAACATTGTTCCACTAGTCATCATAAGTGTAGCTAATATGTTTTAGTGACTCACATCAACTACTTACACCTATTCACTCATGATCAGAAGCATACACAAAGAAAACATGAAATAACAAGACATGTTTCATATGTTTCAAATGTAAAAGCGTAAATATGAATGCTTGATGCTCATGCTTATGCAATGCAAGTCAATTTATGCAAGGCTAACACTTAGGGTGTTACAGCCCTCTCCCCTTATAAGAATCTTGTCCTGAGATTTTGAGTTACGAACCATTTGTTATAAAAATCCTTATAAGCGTTTTGTAGATATTCTCCTGTTTCGCATGTTGCATCACCATCATCATGATGACTCCACTATATCTTATAGGTTCTCACCACTTTATTCCGAGTGACTCGGTCCTTTGTGTCCAAAACTCGAATCGGTTGCTCATGGTATTCCAAGTCTGATTTGAGCTGAATGCTCTGAGGTTCTATTCTCTCTTCCGGAATACGCAAGCACTTCTTCAATTGTGATACATGGAAGACTGGGAAGATCGAACCCATCGCTTCTGGTAACTGTGGCAGAACCTCCTAAGGAATTGGGCCCACATGCACCTATCGTTGTCTTAACAGACCTCGGATAGCGTACACGAGTTCCCAACAACTCAACAGGTCTGTCGGGTGTCCTCGGGAAACCCGAATCATCCACGATTCTCTTTTCAAACAGGATCCCAATCACAGTCATTGCAGATTACAACAGTTTATTCAAATATATACCAGAGTAAAAGATAGTGGAAGTCTTAAGATAGTATTATTACAAACCAGTTGTTTTCAAACTTACAATACCATAAGTGTCATACGACCATAGTGGCGGGATAATATTACAGTAACTTTATTTATCAAACAAACTAGTGCCTTGTCCAAAGGCCATTCATCACTCCTCATCATCATCGTTGACTTCAAACACTGACATGCAGCAGGGACCAAAACAAGCCTGCACATGTGACTCACCTGCAACAAGGGTTAACAAACCCTGAGTACAAAGGTACTCAACAAGACTAACCCGACGTAACAGGGTGTAAGACTTTAGAGATGCAGGGGTTTGGGGCAAGGTAAGGATGAAGCCAGATTCAAAAGTTCTTTGCCAAAAGCTTACTATCCTTCATTCTATTTTCAAGTTTTACCACTAAGTACTTTTTGTTCATCATCTCAAACTAAATGTACATTTCCCGTATTCCTTTCCTTCTCATTCTATTCTTTTCTCATATTTTAGTAATTCACCAGTCCTACATTGCTTCTGTAATGAATCGAGTCTCCATATCCGTGGAGCACCGGCAATTCGAATTGATTCAAGTCCCAGCTAGGGGTTCCTTATCACACGACATATGTAGAACTTAATCTTGCATATATCAACCTTGCTACCGGATCCTCCTATACTAAGCCGTCTCCACGCCACCCGAGAGTACAGCACACCTCAAATCCGGCCACATTCCAGCCACGAGGGTACACGCTACTCCCGCCATCTCTCCACTCCCAGTGCACGGGCATTCGTCTTAGTATTGGATTAGCTGAAGTAGGCTTACCGGAGTATGTGACCAGTACTACAAAGTGTCTCATTCAGAAGATCCACAATGAGTGGCCTTTAAGCGACATAGTCGGCAACATTACCCAACATTCAAGATAAGTCACCTGACTAGTCTCTAGTTCATTCTACATTCTTTCTTTCTTTGGCCAGTATGCCATCTTTGATTGTATCAAAACTTTTGCTTTGAAAGCCTATCATAAGCATACTAAGCATTCTATGCCTTTGTAAATAAAAACATCTTCAAGGATGGTAAACAAGTAACAAGGTAGGCAATGCATCAAGTAGGTAACATTTGAATTAAACAACTTAATGCAATAAGTAACATAGGTGATAAACTTTTCAAATTAAACAAGGTAAAGGCTTAATGCATAAACCGGGGCTTGCCTTCGTTGACGATCTCAGATTCCGGTTCAGTACCACAATTATCAAATCCCATGACAACCGGGGATTCTTCCAGAACTTGCTCAACTAGAATCATTTCGTTCTTGGGTTCTACACGAAATAATAACATATGCTTTAACATGATGATAATGTAAACATGATGCTTTCACGGCACATGAAATGTAAAACACCGCAATTGATTTTATTTCACGGTACAGTTGCAAGCCAACAAAACCAACTTGCAATCCTACCATTATGAACCACACATGTGACTTGACCTAATGGATCTTGGAATCCTACTAGTCACAAAACATGACCAAAACAAGATCCAACACTAATCAAACACTTAGGGTTTGCTTTTATCTATTTTTGAATTAATTTGGAATTAAGCCCAAAAATAAACTTGTTCCAAATGACCTGAAAATTTTATGTAAGCTTCCTTATGACAAATTAGGGTACCAAAACAAATTTCATAATTTTTGGAATTATACAGTGACCTACAAAAATCATGGAAATTGCATTTTTCAATTAATGGACTGAATATTTGAACATTCAAAATTTATCCAAATTTCAAATTTCAAATTTTTAAATCATACTAGAACATGTACAGAAGCTACACAAAAATTTTCAGAATTTTTGGATGTGTAAATAAATTCCTACAAAATTGCAAAATTGCTGCACTATTCAAAATCAAAAAATAACCAAAGCTCACTGTTCTTCTTCCTCAGCTTCACTGACAGCCTGGGCCCGTTGTCAGCGACACAACGAAGACGCACGGCGGCGCTGCCATACTGGACGGCCAAAACGCGCCGACGGCGAGTCTCCGGCGAAACGGATAGTACCAAAATGATCTACACCATCATACGAATCTATCACAGTCCTCATAACGGCAGTAGGCACACCGGAGGGAGGTCCACGCTGGCCATGGCGGCTCGGACACGACGGTGGTCGAGGTAACTAGGGCTACGGCGCAGTAGAGTCAAAGGAAGAGTGAGCAACACGCTCAGGAGCTCACCGTGATCACGAGGATGGGCTTGGTGCAGTCGGAGATGGTCTGGAGTAGCCTGGCCACGGTGAAGGCAGTCGCGGCGGAGCTCTGACCGGTCACGGGGAAGACGGGTTGCGCCGGGCGATTCCGGCCAACACCAGCGACGAGAGCAAGTCGAGGAGGAGCACAAGACCAAAGCGATCGCGTTGACGTAGCTGGGAACGACAGACGCGGCTCGACGAGACCTACGGCGAGCGGCGGAGCTACGCGGTGGCGGAGCAGAGCAGAGGGAAGAAATGGGAGCGACGGCGGCGACGGTGACTATTTATAGCCGGGATGAGCTCGCCCGGCTGCGACAGCGCACAACGGAGACGCCACGGCGACGGTGACGTGCCTGCACGCGGGAAAGCGGTGAAAAAGGATCGGCGGTGACCCCCCGCGTGGCGCCGGCGGCAAGCAGTGAGGTGGAGATGATTTTTGAAATAATTACAGAACTGCCACTGCATTCATTTCTCAAATTACTCAGAAATTTTCTAAAGAAGTTGAAAATCTCCAAAAATGAAAGTTGTTCAAATTTTCTAGTACTACAACTTTGGTTTAAGAAACAATTTCAAATTCTGCCTCCATTTTGAAATTCAAATTTGGGGTACATTTAAAGATTTGAATCATTTCAAAATTACTCCAAATTTTATATGTAAACTTGAAAAACTTTGAATACCAAAGTTGATCCTCATAAAATAATCTCCAACTTTGCTTTTTGCCTCAACCCCAAATTCCTCATGGATTTTGAATTAGTTAAAAGGGGCAAAAAGGACTTTTATAATTTGAATGTGAATTCAAATTTGATTTGTCTTCCTTTTACTTAGATTTTGATTTTTGACCAGCAACATGGCCCATTAGGATTATTTGAGTCAAAGGACATATGACCTCACATGATCACATGAAATTTAACCCTTGTGGTCATGATCTGTATTTAGGGTTTTTGAAACACATCACATGAAATAACAACATTATAAAAATAAACCTTATTTAGTGAATGCATTCAAAACTTTATACTATATGAATGCTTTGCAATGCACATGATGACATGTCAAATTTTAGTATTAGGTCAAAACACCAGAGGTGTTACAGTAACTGTAACTTATAAGCCACGGGACCCTTCTTCTCTATGATCTTGTACGGTCCTACAAACCTAGGAGCAAGTTTTCTCTTTACTCCAAACCTTTGTACTTTCTTCATTGGAGTGACCTTCAGATAAATGTAGTCACCTACCTCAAACTCAAGCGGTCTCCTTCTCTTATCGGCATAACTCTTCTGGCGTGATTGTGCCGCTTTCATGTTTTGTTGGATAATATGGACCTTTTTCTTAGCCTCGTCAACAAAATCAATTCCGTAAAACCTTCTCTCTCCAGGCTCGACCCAATTCAATGGTGTCCTACATTTCCTGCCATACAATGCTTCAAATGGAGCCATCTTGATACTCTCTTGGTAGCTATTGTTGTAAGCGAACTCTGCCAAAGGTAACCATGATTCCCATGAACCCTTAGATGATAATACACAAGCTCTAAGCATATCTTCTAGAACAGCATTAACTCACTCTGTCTGCCCATCTGTCTATGGGTGGTAAGCTGTACTCCAAATCAAACTAGTACCCAACCCTTTATGAAGATGTTCCCAAAAATGAGCGGTAAATTGTGACCCACGGTCAGACACGATAGTCTTTGGTATACCATGTAATCGGACAATCTCTGCAATGTACTTCTCAGCATACTGCGGTGGTCGAAATGTTGTTTTGACTGGTAAAAAGTGAGCTGATTTGGTAAGGCGATCTACAATTACCCAAATCGAATCATTACCCTTTGGTGTGGTGGGAAAACCAGTGATAAAATCCATACTTATATCATCCCATTTCCAATCTAGTATTGACAAGGGTTGCAACATTCCTACGGGTCTCATGTGAAGAGCTTTCACTCTACAACATCTGTCGCAACGAGCAACATAAGCTGCAATCTCCTTCTTCATTTTCGTCCACCAATAACAAGGTCTCAACTCTTGGTACATTTTTCCACTTCCAGGATGGATAGACAACTTAGAGTGATGAGCTTCATCCATCAACTTGTTCTTGAGCTCTCGATCTTTAGGTACAACCAGACGGTCTTTAAACCATAACACTCCTTGTTCATCCACTCTAAAGTGCTTAGTCGGTTCTTTCTTCATTTTCTCCTTGATATAAAATATTCCCTTATCTGTTTTCTGACCCTCAATGATCTTGCTCTCCAAGGTACAGCTAACCTGGATATTATACAACATAGCAGGATGCAACAAATTGAACCCATCCTCAAACAATGGTTGCACAACAAGAGAATGTGACTTCCTACTTAAGGCATCGGCTACTACATTTGCCTTTCCCGGATGATAGTGCACATTCAGATTATAATCCTTTATCAGCTCTAACCATCTTCTATGTCGCATATTCAACTCAGACTAAGTAAATATGTACTTGAGACTCTTATGATCTGTAAAGATATTGCACACATTTCCAAGCAAGTAGTGTCTCCAAATCTTTAGAGCATGCACAATAGCCGCAAGCTCTAAATCGTGCGTAGGATAGTTAACCTCATGCTTCCTCAACTGACATGAGGCATAAGCAATAACTCTTCCATCTTGCATCAGAACACATCCTAAACCATTCTTTAATGCATCACAAAACACATCAAACGGCTTCTCTATATCGGGTTGCGCCAGAACAGGAGCAGTGGTTAGCAATTTCCGCAAGGTGCAGAAAGCTGCCTCACACTCCTCTGTTCAAATGAACTTATGATCCTTCTATAGCAAACTTGTCATTGGCTTGGCAATCTTTGAGAAGTCTAGTATAAAACGATGATAGTATTTGGCTAATCCAAGAAAACTCCGAACCTCATGAACTGTTCTTGGTGCCTTCCAGTCCATGACCTCTTGTACCTTACTAGGATCCACTAAGATTCCATTCTCGGATAACACATGATCGAGAAACAGAACTGTCTTCAGCCAGAACTCACATTTACTAAACTTAGCATATAGCTAGTGATCTCTGAGTCTAGTCAAGACAATCCTTAGGTGCTCGGCATGATCCTATTCGTTCTCAGAGTATATCAGAATGTCATCAATGAACACAATCACGAACTGATCCAATTCCGGCATAAAGACCGAATTCATCAGATACATAAAGTATGCAGGAGCATTTGTCAAACCAAAGGACATGACAAGATACTCGTACAAACCATATCTGGTAGAGAACGCGGTTTTGGGTATATCTTGTGGTCTAATCTTGATTTGATGGTACCCTGATCTCAAATCTATCTTGGAGAACACCTTGGCTTTTGACAATTGATCAAACAAGATATCAATCCGAGGTAGAGGATACTTGTTTTTAATTGTCACCGCATTCAGTGGTCGGTAGTCCACACACATCCGTAAGGAGTTATCCTTCTTCTTCACGAACAGTGCGGGACATCCCCATTCTGATGAACTTGGCCGAATTAAACCCTTAGTCAACAGATCCTAGAGTTGTTTCTTCAACTCGGCTAATTCATTTGGAGGCATCCGATAAGGCCTTCTTGAGATCGGTGGTGTTCCCAGGATTAACTCAATGGCAAACTCAACATCTCAGTCCGGTGGAAGACCAGGTAACTCATCTAGAAACACGTCCAGAAACTTGCACACTACCGGAATCTTGGCTAGAAGAGTAGTTTGGACTGCACAAGTTGTACTGGCCAGATCTATTTTTCGAGGTAATGTTACTTGAAATGTACCTTCTCCAATGGGTTCCTTGAGAGAAATGCTTCTTTCCCTAGCATCAATTACTACTCCCATCTTATTCATCCAGTTCATTCCTAGGATTACATCTAGAACTAAGCCTAGCATAACTATCAGGTTAAGCTTATACTGCCTGTTTGCTACACACAGGGTTACCCCCGGATTATCTGATTAGTTAACAAATCAGCCCTAGCTGAACTGATCCGATAAGCACATTCCAATTCAACTATCTTCTGCCCATACTTTCTTGCAAATGCTTGACTTGTGAATGAATAAGATGATCCAGAATCAAACAAAACAACTGTAGGATGATTGTTGATAGAAAACGTACCGGCTGTCACAGGCTCTCCTTCTGGGATGTCATCAATGGTGGTGTGGTGCATATGAGCTTGGTACTAATTCTGTGGCTTCTTAGGATATGGGCAAAACTTTGCAAAGTGCCCAGATTGATTGCAGTTGTAACACAGTCCTCTTATTTGAGTAGCAGCTTTAGATGAACTGCCTTGTCCGGTCTTGGCTTGTGGCACCACCATCTTGAATGGCTTATGACTCCTCTGAGGTTGCTGGGCATTCTGATTCCTCCGTTGGGGTGGCCTAAACCTTGCACCAGGGGCAGGCGAACGATACGCAGAACGGTTCACCATCGGGGCCCTTAGCTGGGACGGACCTGACTCAAAAGCTCTCTTGCGAGTCTTGGAAGTAGCATATACATTGTTGTTCTTCTCTTGTTTTAAGCAGTGACTAACAAAGTCATTGAAACCAGTTCTTGTGTTGTTACCCACGTGCTTCATCATCTTGGGATTCAGACCTCTCTTGAAACTAGCAATCTTTTTGGCATCGATATTCACCATGTCAGAGGCATAGCGACTTAGATTATTGAATGCATGTAGATACTGGGTCATAGTCTTGGTGCCTTGGGTCAGTGTGAGAAATTCTCCAAACTTCATTTCTGTCAAACCAGGTGGAATGTAAACTCCACAAAAAGCCTTAGTGAATTCCCTCCAAGTAATGTGGGCATTAGGGGGAAAGTGGTGCGGTGGTGCTTCCACCACATTCCTGCCAGGCCTTGTAGCTGATGAGCTACATACTTGGTCTTCAATACTTCTGTCATCCTTAGAACATGAAACTTATCTTCCATGGTGTTTATCCACTCTTCTGCATCCAATGGCTCCGCAGCTTCTTTGAAAATTGGTGGTCTGGTGTCCATAAAGTCCTTGAAACTGCTATGCTGATTCGCTTCATATCCACCTAGGTTTAACCCATGGTGGGTGTTGTCAGCAATATGGCACAATGCAACCTCCATGTTCTGCTGCATGCCTTCCATGTTGCGTTGACTTCCAAGGAACTGTGAGAAGAACTGTTCCGTAGTGTACGGTGGAGGAGGAGGTGGTGGCGGTTCACGGTTCTCATTCCTAGCTGCACTGCCACCTGCCTTAGTAGCATCATACATGGTACGGTGAGTGTTCGGCATCTGCATATTTCAGCAACAGTAATTATTAGGCGATGTTGTAGAGATCACAAGCGAATGAAAAATTATGCCGTACTGAATTCACTGGAGAGAATAAATTCATACAATAAAACAGGGGCACAATAAGTCATTCCAATTAACACAACATCACTAATTAGATTACTTAAGCGCACACATCGCGTCCATTACAACCAAATTGCCATCATACATACACTGGATTTTTATGCGTTCAGATATCGCATTACTAGCCAAGTTCCAATCACATGCCAAGTCTCATAAGTTCAAAGCAAGATACATTAGGTTACATGCCAACAAAGAAAGGTCATCGCGACAGGACCTAAAACTAGCGCAAGGCAACTAGCCTACTCTTCGGGGCCATCGTCGGGGTCAGAGACGTCACCATCGCCCCCAGGTGAAACTATAGGCTCGCCCTCATTGTCGATGTCCATGCCAGCGGCGTCTAGAGGAGCATATGGGCCAACCCCATTATAGAGCGCGTGAAACTCCTCGTGCAGGTTGATGTTGTACTCCCCTAGCACATCAACCCTCTGCAGCAGCAGGTCCCTTGCGTTCCAGGCTTCATTCCTTTCCTGAACCAACTGTCCAATCATGCGGTCTGCATTGTTGTTGGCCTGAGTCAACGTATGCACCCACTGCATAGCTCTATCACCTCTCTCTACCGCCTAGTCTCGCTGTAAGCTCATATCAGCCAACTGCTCCTGCAAACTAGCTATAGCACGTGCCTGCTTCTCCTACTTTCTTACCTTGAGCTTATCATCACTACACAAGCCAGTCAAAGTCCAGTAGGTACACTCAAGACCCTGATATGCTCTGATAGCAGCAAACATAGCACTCATAGCATGGTTATCGCTAGCCTGTCCCTCAGCTGGACCTCTGACCAAAGCACTTCCCTGAGGCTGAACCCAAATAGCATCACGAGGATCATCCCTAGGAAAGGTGCCAGCTAGAGCTGCTATAAGCTCACTAGGAAATCTGCTCATGATGTCCCTGATAACACGGAAAGCTGCTCCCTCTGCACCCTCAACAGGAGTGCGACCCTCAAACTCCAAGTGCCAACCATCCCACTCTAGAGCATCACCAAGAGCAGGAACGGTGATCTCTACCACTATGAGTCCATCCTCTGCTAACTGGCTCTCATTCCAAGAGTACACCGGCTCTTGACCCTCTAGGTACCCCACATCATGGAGCACTCTCCAAAGCAAGGTCAGCATGCCAAACTCGCTCAAGAAGGTGTCTGTGGTGCGGTGCTCCCTCAGGGCCAACCGACATCGAGGTGCTCTTCCTCCGGTGGACTTACGGGCAGTCTGCTTCGTGCGGGCCATCTGTAGCAAATTGTTATTTCATTACCCATGTGAGAACAAGGTTAAGTTGTCACTTCTATCAAAATGAGATAATTAACTTATAAGGGGAGGAACAATGCCATGAATGATATGTAACAACATGATGCATGCATGTTCCGTACGTTCTCACAAACTTAGGAAAAATAACAATTGCTAGCGGCATAGATGGTGGCATACAATGATCTCTCATACATGCAGCTAATACATACTACACGATAGCGCTGTTATCTACCTGCAAAAGATCCACTTCAGCCCAAACCCTGACATTATGAAATTATGCATGGAAGCAGTAAAGTAATCTACTCTCTCTACACGCATCCCTAGATACGCGTACAATGGTAGCAACTACCCGAACCATCGTCCTATCGATGGCATCATCATCATAGGACGGAATTTTCCCACACATTGGATACCTTCATACAAACACGCGTATGGCATGTAAATAATCCGGCATCCTATAAGCACTTCCCTAGATTGGCAGTGTATCCGATCATGCTCTCACAACTCTCACTTACCGAGGCGTAGAGGCAATGGATCCATACATTACCACTCAAGTGAATGACACTCATAAAATAGCACGCCGTATGAGCGACAAAATAGAAATATGATGCAAAAACCTCCAAGTCGGTACTTAATTAAGCCACCTAGAGTCCTTAACTAGGCATAAAGGATATGACCACTGGCACACCATTAAGTTTTAAATTAGAGGTTGAAACACCTATATGCTGCAAGTTCGTAATTAATTTTGTAACACAAAACCCTTTTATTTTAAATACACGCATGAACAGTAACATGCTAAACCTTGCTCTAATGCTAGCTGTAACAGAACCGACCAATTATACGAGATTAAGTAAGAAAATCTTCCACCGAAGCAGATAATTTAGCAAACTTAAGCCAGTATAACCCGGTAGTCTATGAAACCACGAATGATTTCAAACTAATCGACATACAAACCAAGATCCTACAAGTTTAGCAAGTACCGTCACACGTTACATAAAGTTCGCAATCACAGATCGGTACATTAGAGTTTAAAACATAACGTTATTACAATCCAAGTTCAAACTGAAGTAGCGGAAGCAAATAGTTTTAAAGCCACACACACTTTTAGTTCAGATACAATGCCAGTAGGTAGTCATCTCCAACAAAAGCATCAGATGAGAGATATCGAGTGACCATTTGCCCTTGGTCCTAGTTGTCACCCATCGCCGGATACAGGCAATTAATGCAATAGCCATAGTACATTTGACCATCTACAACAACAATGGGAACAATGCCCTGAGTATGAGAAGGTACTCAGCTAGACTTACCCTTCTTAAACTAAAATAAAGCAACACCAAGGATTATGCAAGGCTTTCTTCAGTGGGCTAGCTGACTTGTTTGTGAAAAGCATAAGCTATCATGAAGACATCATTTTAAATACTTTGCATCATCTTTATTATAACCTATTCATCTAGGTAAGCACCTGTACTATAGCAATCACATGATTAACCAATAACATCCAGTTACCAATCTAGCTTTAGCATGTCCATACCATCTGGATAACCATCATTGTTCCATAATAATTACTATGATGCCGTAGCTCGAGTCAAGTGCTCACTATCCAGGAGCGATGGCGATTCGAATCGATTCCTAACCAACTAGTGATTTATTCCTCACACAAACCACACTCACCGATCAAGTGAGCTACAGATCACCAATTACACTTTTCAGGTAGCCGCGGGATAATCTGGAGCCGCAGTACCTAGGGACCACCCGACTGCCAAGAATTAGGTCAGACCTGCCCTTGGGCTCACTCTTCACGCCCCTATCATACCCCCATCAGCACCAATACGTGCACCCATGTAGATCCCGGCCTGAATAGTGCCACTAGCTTCATGGTCGAAAGGTACTTTATTCAGCCAGCTAAATGTGAGGCATGCGTTCAACATGACAAGAGGGACGAGCAACGATCAGTCCTTAATCGACACAGATGGAAACTAACAGCACCCTAGAACCCTGTCTGGTTGCCTCCAACTTTTTCCGTCTGATCTCCAATTATTCATCACACATGGTTAATTTCAGGCTATCATTCTTTCCATAGCCAAATTCTTCCAGTAACCACCTATAATATAGGTGATCGAGTATCACCGATCGCTACCAATCTAAGCAAGGCTAAGCAGTTATTCGATTCTAACTGAACAGGGAAAAAGGTAATAAGGTAGGCAAGGATAGTAATGAATGCATCAATGGTTTCAATCAACTCCTACAACTTAATGCAATAATATATAAATTCATATACATATAGAAAGAATTGCTTTTATAAAGTAGGAGACTTATAATGCTCTGGGGATTGCCTCGTTCGAACAAACTTGGTTGGTGATCCACGCACTCCGGCAAGTCCTCTCCTTGCTCCTCTTCCTCTGGCACCTCCGGTGCCTAGATTTCTTGTGGATCGGTCCCGGTCTGCTCTTCCTGAATGGCTACTAGCAACTCCTCCTACGATCTTGTATGATGCAGAGGTATAAGTGCTAATGCATAGGTGCATCAGAGAGATGACATGTAATGATCATGATGCATGAACTGTAGATGAGCATGTTTAACTTTATTGGACATAGTCGTAGCAAAGCTCTTCTACAAGGTAGTCAACATCATCCAAGAACATGTACTACTATCTACTATGACCACCCTGTACTGACATGCCAAATCACCACAACAAATTAAGATGCTTCAAGGATACACCAAAGCGAACATTATTAACTAAACTCGCATTAAACAAGATTATTTTATTTCATTTTAAACTAGGGCTACTGCAGCAACATATATTTCTGTTGCTTATAAAAATCTAATAAAATTATAGTAGCATAGTACTACTCTAAGTAGACTACCATAGAATTTTCATGGTATTTGGATAAGTAAAATAGCCTACACAAAAATGACAAGGCATAAATGCTTAAAAAGGCATAAATAGGAAACCTTAGTTAAAAGTGCCAAGTAACAGATTTCATATTTTTCCTAATAACCTTAAGGTACTTGTATACTCCCCACAAAATTTCATGGTCATAGTATTCCTAGATAATTTACAAAAATTCACACAAGTATCAATCAATGATGAATGAAAAATCTAGAACTCAAAAACCACAAATGCAATGACTCTCAAATTTTTACCAGAGCTTCTACTAAGCAAGAATAGCTTACCAACAAAATTTCATAATTTTTGGACCAAGGAAACTCTAGATATAAAATAAACAATTTTGCATGCATTCAAAAACACCTTTCAAGTTTCCATTTAAATCTTCCAAAATTTCTACTGTAAGTATCAAGACTATATTTTTCCTAAATACTAGACTTCCTAAGGAACACTACCAAATTTAGTTCACAATTTTTGAAGCTACAAAACTGGAGATACAATTATTACAAAACAGCATAGAAACCTGGAATATTTGCACTATCCTATTGCTCAATGGTCACTGGCAAGCGGGACCTACACGTCAGCTGGGACCACGCGTTAGCGACAAGAAAAACAGGGGACGGCTCACTCGTCGGCGCGGCAATGGTGAAACTCGCCGACGATGGCTCCTCCGGCGACACCAAAAGCACCGGCGTGCTCTCCGCGATGAGGCGACTCGATTGGTGCCACCGGCGAGACCTAAGACCTAGCAGAGGTGGCACATCGACGGTGATGGTGGCCCGGCCGAGCTCCGACATGAGATGCCGGCGACGGCAAGCCATGGCTGCCTCAACCGAGCACGGCATGAGCTATAGGGGATCGCTACGGTGCTGCCCAGGCAACGAGAGGAGGACGAGGGAGTTTCCAGCTACCCCGACCACGACGGCCTCAACTCTGGCGAGGACACGCCCATGGCGGCGGTGGTGGGAATGGACAATGCATCCTTAACAAAGCTCAAACGGCTCAGCGGCGAGGTGGACGCGCAGAAGGGGACTACGGTGGTGCTGGTATGGTGGTGATTGCACGACGTGGGTGAGCTTTGCGCTGCCAATGGCGCTGGCGCGGCTACGGCGCTGCGCTATGCTTGCTGCGGGCGACGAAGGAGAAAACAGAAAGCCGAATGAGAGCGCGGGAGGGAGCAGGCGAGTGCGGGGCGTGTTGAGGCATGCGGCAGCCCAACATGGCCTGGCTCAGTAGGACGTCGGCGACGTGTGGCCTCCACGTGGCGTTTGAATCCTGACGCCGGTCGGCCACTCGGCCTGACGAAGATGGCCATCAGACCCGCGATCAGAGCCTGACGATGCAATTTGACGACGTTCGTTCTCCCAAACTGTGAAGTATTAGCTCATACAATCTACACAAGAGTTGTAGCTCTAAGTACCATCTATAATTCGTCTTAAATGATCAAGACCTAATTCGCAACGGTTAAGGAGTAATGTCATCCCAAAGGTCGGCCTATCAAACTGTCGGCGTCAAACACTTGTAAAAATTTTCCTAAGTGCTCAAAACAGTGAAAAGCTGATTTTTGGAAGCCCATTTCAAGCATGTTAGGTGCTAAACTAGTCTATGACACAAACATAAAAGTTGTTCCCCACATCAAATACTACAACTTTGCTTTAGTGACCACCTTCATGCAAAGTCTATAGCACGCAGTTCAAACTTGGTCAAACATGTTACATTCAAAGGATGACTTGTACTTGAACTCTGACCTAATGACCTATTTACCCTTAACCATGAATATCA